>NC_090619.1:3324583-3332531 GCF_004359215.1 Bremia lactucae
CATAAGTTGTATGCAAATCTCAAGAAGTGTATATTCGCTGCAAGCGAAATACCACTTCTTGGGTGCATCGTCGGTAAACATGGCGTGCGCCCTGATCCTGAAAAGATCAAGGCAATTACCGACTGGCCAGTTCCAGTCGATGTCAAGGGACTTAGAAAGTTCCTTGGTTTAGCGGCGTACTTGCACAAGTACTCTCGCAATTATGCAGAGATGACAGTTCATCTCTCTCGTCTCTTGAAAAAAGACGAGAAATGGTTATGGAGCGCTGATTGTCAGCGTTCGTTTGAAGGTATCAAGCAAAGCTTGATGCAATCGCCCATCTTGGCGATTGCAGATCAAGACAGACCATTCCATGTGGTCTGTCACGCCAGCGATTTCGCAATCGACTGCGCGTTAATGCAATACGATACAGACGACTCGGAGCGCGTCGTCTGTTACCCATCGCGTCAGCTGCAACCAGCTGAATGCAATTACCCAGTGCATGACAAGGAACTCCTTGCCAGGAAATATGCACTGGCTAAATTTAGGGTATATCTCCGACGAGATAGACCGTTCATCGTATATACAGACCATGCGTCATTACGCACGGCCGTAAACAGCCCACACCTCTCGCAAAGTATGGCGAGGTGGCTATCCTTCTTCGCGGAGTATAATTTCTCCGTGGAATATAAACCTGGACAACTTGATGTCGTCGCTGATGAGTTATCACGCCGACCCGATTTCGAGCACACTGCGCATTCCACCAGTGAAAATAATCCCACTGTTGCAACACTCATTTCAAGTGTCCCGTCATCAACCTTATTTGATGACATAAAGAAAGCCTACGCAGAAGATAAGGACCTTCTGCGTTTAATGGATCATCTGATGATTCATCCGATAAATCTTTTAAAGATTTAACGGCTTTATATCGATCGTCATCCGATCGATACACAACACGCAACGGCTTACTGTATTACAAAGCCGTTGCCGGCGACACTCCACGTGTCGTCGTCCCAACTCACATTTAATTGCGCTTGCACATCATGTATGAGTGTCACGATGCACCAACAAGTGGGCATCGTGGACGTGAAAAAACATATCTCACAGTAAGTCGCGACTTTTACTGGCCCCGCCAGTATCAGTTCGTGCGCAAGTACATTCGTGCTTGCGAGGTATGTCAACGGGTGAAGCCTATCCCTTCATCCTGTGCACCTCTCCAACCTCTACCACTCCGGCAGAATGTTGGCAGTCCGTATCTATGGACTTTTTTTCGAATTTTCCGAAGACTATTACAGAAACAATGAATCCTTGTTTTTGTAGACATATTCAGCAAGATGGTACATCTTGTTGCAGTACCAGTGTCGATCACGGCTCCGGGCTGTGCCCGTGTCTTTATCGACACATTATTCAAACTCCACGGGTTACCCTGTGAACTGGTCTCGGATAGAGATCCACGGTTTACGGTGGAGATTTGGCAATCCGTGTTCTAATCTCTCGGAACACGGCTGACTATGTCAACTTCTGATCATCCAGAGACATATGGTCAGACGGAACGCGTAAATCGCGTCCTCGAAGCATCCTTCGAGGTTACGTCCAATCGTATCCGAATTGGAGCGAGGTTTTACCGATGGTCGAATTCGCCATCAATAATTCGGTGCATTCGTCTACATTGCATACACCGTTCTTCGTGATTGGCTTACGCCATCCTCACATTCCCACCCAATTAGAAGGATCCTCTAGTTCAAGGGGGGATGGACTCGCACGAGCAAAACTATTTCTGGTTCATGCTCATCATGCGTCAAAGTTACCAACGACGTGAGTGGTCTCGATGTCGGAGCAATCGACATCGAAGATGAGAAAGATTTCGTGGCAGTGCGGACAGAGCGCACTGGAAAAGACAACAAATGAGTCAGCAGAGGAATTTCTGCTGGCTCGAGAAATAGTTATTCGTTTCGTAAAGGTTTCCATTGCGAACGCAGTGGACCTGTAGAAACGGATCGCAGACAAACATGGACGCGCAAATGTTTTTTTCATTAAAAGTTAATGATCTAGAACTACTGTCTCCGGTAAACTTACCTAAACATGTAGTCACTAATGTGGGAAGTAGTAAACTACTATCCAAGTTCGTTGGACCATTCCGTATACTGCATCGCAGAGGCAATGCGTACACAAAGAATTGCCACGAAGGATGCGAACGCATCTTACGTTTTACGTCGGTTAACTCTGTCCGTACCATCAGTACGCGGTTTTTTCCGCGGACGTATACGACCACCCCTTCAAGAATCCCCAACAGATTCTTGTCATCACGAACCAGACTCTCATGTCGAGTCTGGATATTCTCATGCCGAATTCAAAGTTCCTCGAAATCGCAACGAGCTGACGACAGCTCAGCACGAAAAGCGTGATATTTCCGTTCGTACTCCAATATTGAGTACGCACTCTTCGAACGGTTTTCCATCCGTTCGATATAGTGAGCTGCATTGTCTGCTCCAACGAGTGACGCTTACCGCGCTCGTGTTCAAGACCTTCCTCCAATTATGGAGGTAGCGGTCGAGTTTGTCGATCTTCGACTCTAGATCCGACACACGATTCGGATCTTATTTTTCCTCCTCCGCCACAACTATTGGTGGATTCCCACGTGGGTCAACGTTTCCTTGTGGAACGTATCCAAAACACCGTAATGTGAAGGGGCAGCGAACGAGTTATCTTGTTCGCTGGCGCGGTTATCCACCTTCGCATGACAGCTGGGAACATCGTTCCCAGCTGGCTGTTGACGTTGAGGACCTCGTCCGTCAGTATGAGGATACCCATCCAATGGACAGAAGGTCCATCGAGAAACACGCGCCTCTAGCGCCTGTTAATTGATTGCAAAACGTCAATCGCGTCGCGCGTCTCGATAGAGATGCGAGCCCTTCCCCAGGGCGAAGAAATGGAATGCACATCCCCTTTCAGTCGCCTCGTGTTGTCAACACAACACGGACAGGACCACCCCACGTGAGGCATGGAAGTCCTGTCTCACGAGACAACCGATGCAGTTTAAATCTTGCACCGGTTAAGGTTCGTTTTTCACACTTAACGTGAATCGTCTTTGACGCCAGGCTTCGCGTTCAATGTCTTTGACATTGCAAATAAACGCGTTTCAGGCTTGCAACAACGAGCTGGTTGTTGCCACTATACCATCGACGCTCAAGAAAAGCATCGAGATAAAAATCTTCCTCAGTGCGAAAGTTGTTCGCGCTGGAATCAAGGCCATGTACATTTGTCGCAATAAAAAAGGGATATTTATTGCGAGGAGTAGTCTCTCCAGAAAAGCAACTGACTAGCCGTTCAGGCAAAAGCCACGGCTTCTTCTCAGGGGCAAGACGAGACATTTTATTGTGTGCAGTCCCCTGAGTGGTACCCACTGAAGCAGGGGTACCACAAGAACTTTTATTACGATGGCTTACGCCATCGTCATCACCACGCACAGAACCAGTGCGGATGACGGCGCGGGAGACGGTGCTGCCATTGGGGAGTCATCCTCATCGTCGGAACCAAACCTGCTATTGAGAATTCTATTAGCACGTCAACCGTCTACCCGAATGAGCCCCCTCATTCGAAGGCTCAAAGTCAGCCGCCTGACGACGTTCAGGCGACTGTTCTACTCTGCTCGAGTCGGCCATCTCGTCCGACTTGCATTCATAGTCGACCGTTAAAGAGAAGTCGCACTCATGTGGTGACTCATCACGTGCACCCGCAACATTCAGCGTTGCGGGAGAAGATGATACGTCGGCAGACGAAATGTCTGCCGCAAGAGACAATAATGCGTCGCCCACGGCTGCATGTACCGCAGTCGAAGGCGCCGCACAATTCGCCGACCGCATGGACTCGTTAACCATGCAATAGAAATGGAAATGATGGTTCTGACCAATCAACATCGTTTTAAATTAAGTGGTCTTATAGTGACCATTCTATTCAATAAAAGTCAGAGTGATTGTCGTTTAAGGGAGGGGTACGTAATGGGGTGTTTCCCATCGTTACATGAAATTAACACTTATAGGTTGTGAGTTAAGTATTATCCAAAAGGTGAATAATATTTGGAGAATATTACTTTACATAGTAATATTCGGAAAGTTTATCCATTGGCAGATATAGGCCATTGTATTTCCTTGCTCCCCGGTCCAGTCAGCACTGGACGCGCGAAAGAGGGAGATAGATAAGACTTTATTGCATGTTTTGTATTAGTATATAATTAGGTTAGTATTATATAGATAGAAACAGAAGAACGAAATTATATTAAATTGTAGGCGAGCACGTTTTAATGCGGCCACACTCTACTTAGACACACACCCTAGCACAGCGAGGAAGCGGTGAGACCGTCTTCTCTTGCGTGCAATGAGATAGTTGGTGTGGGCGCCTTAGCGACCCCTACAACGCACGGGAGCGGTAATCTGGATCCTCGTGCGCACTTACTAAGTAGAAGGTAGTTTTCAGACTGATTTATATCTAATCGTATTAAATATAAATACCTATTTTTCGAATCAAAAATGTCGTCTCTGTAGATAACACTAATATGTATTGCGAGCATATCTTTCTAGATATCTCGCGTAACGGATGACGCTAGACGTCATCCCTCCTAATGTGAATGCACCTATGTGCATCAGATACACAAGGGTGGTCACAAATGTGAACCACACCCGAGTGGTGGGTCTAATTACTTTTTTTTAAGTAAATGACCATCCCCTTAAGTACAGGAAGTGTGCTTGACGAGGACTGTGTAACATTAGGACAACTTTACCCGTATCACCATCCTCCCCTTAAAAACGAATTTATATTTTTAAATTCGTCAAAGAGGTAGGAGGGACTGCGAGCTGCTTAACGCGCCGCTAGTTCTCTAAGTCACTCTAGCGACCTGTGTTTACATACACGGCGCCAAAGATGCCACCTAAAAGGGGCCATTATGGTGAATAGTCTGCAAAGACACCCACTCGACCTCGCGCTAAGCGCACGCGCCGCATTAACACGCCGGCAGCGTCTAATGCCTTAGTCGAAACGGCGACAGCTACTGCTGCAGTCTCGTTAACGGGGCTCAAGGATCCATCCCACTTTAACAGTGAGGATATTGATCCGTCGCTCATTTTCGACTACAATGAGTCGACACCGTTGCCGTCACCTCATAGTAGTGATGCGGACAACGAGCTCATTCGGAAGGATGACGGCGCATTATTGCCCATCCAAACTTCTATCGTTGCTTACAACATGGAGATAGCAACATTTGCGAATGCTGTCTAGTCGACTGTGCTGGATAGCGCAGCGACCATTAATGAGAGCGCTGCCCATAAAGGCGCAGCTCCTTCTTTGTTGGGTAAATCCACAACGCCTTACGCTCAGACAATTATCCATGATGGTTCTGACATAGATGGTTCCGAGCCTAAAGCTCCGCCGACGACACGTGAGCGTGCTCAGTCGGTGTCACAAGCCAGTCTTTTTGAACGTGGCTATGTGACGGGTGTTATATTACCGATGCCCCCTCCATCTAAATGGCCTCGTTTAACGGGCCAAGAGCGTCGCTCCTAGAGCGCGCTCTTGTTGACGCACATAATTATTATGGCGTTTTTAAATCATGGAGGGCTCAGGGAAAATCGCTTGGGCGTATTTCCGCGATCCCGGTCTTGTTGCGTTCAAATGAAACGCCCGACCAATACGAGGCGCAATTCACGCGCTGCATTCATCCGCATTCAAATGCGATGAAGCAGCAGCCGCAGCGAATTAGTTTCGCCCGCTTGCATGTGAAAGAAATCATGGGTGGTACTGTACCCCCTGTTTCTTCTCACAACACTGCTTCTGCTAGTCCATTTGAGACTAGCAAAGAGGCCTCAGCTGGTGCTCCTACAAAGGCAGCCACCAAGCCGGGCACATCAATACGTAGGGTATCGATCGGTTCCCAAGAGTCAAAACGATTCAGGTAACCTTTCCATTGGACGAGGATATGATACCTTTGCCTCACGGAGCGGTGGGCAAGCAATCTTCTAACAAGGAAGCGTTGATTCCATCCCGCATCCATCACTGCAGGCGGCGCCCGATAGAAGTGGCGATCTCGCCCACCATATCGCGGCTGCCTTACCTTCGTCCTTTCAGTCACATGCGTTAAGCGCTGCTGAACGACGTATTGCGGATATCGAGGGTCAAGGCTTGACTGACCTCGGATCGCGTTGATGTCCGAGCGAAGGCTCGTCAGGGTTATGAACGCCTGAAGACTCGCTTGGACATCTCTGAACGGATAATGCTGAGGGATCCGCGTTACTCGCGTGATGTGCCTCGCTCTCCAAGTCCTGTTCGTGGAGGGAGGAATCGGTCTGATAGCTTTTCGCCTTCACCACCCCCCTCATCCGAACGACGCTCGACTCACAGTCGGCGTCATCATCGGTCTCCTTAGCCAGATGGGGATATGTGACCTCAGTTGGTCTACATACCGTTTCAGACGACCCACGTAAAATACGGGGTGCGTCTTTATTTATGGGGGAAGGGTGAGCCTATAATTTTGGTCTCCAACCTCTATTAATATTGTAAAGGGCCCAATGAATCGCGGCAACAGCTTCGAAGTACCTCCAGGTAGTACAGAAATTGCATTCTTAGGTAGGGTAGCAGTACTGAATAGTACTTTTCACCCACTCTAAAGCGTTCATTATTTTTGCGACCATTTAGGTGCACATATTCTTTTTGCTTGTCCTGTCCGCTTGCCATCGCGTCACGGACTTTTCGTGTGATGGCTAATCGCTCATCCACAAAGCGTTGAGCCTCGCTCACGCTTTAAGCATCAAACTCGCCCATGACATCGCCGAGAGGTCGGTCATAGGACGTAGTTTTATTGACCACTGCTAAACTGGCAGGGTCACTCGGGAAAGTTTCTGTCGTTGAGATGATACCCTCGCGGGTCATCGTCATATTGACGAAACGATGTCCCTCTTTCGCACCGAGCATAGTGAGGGGCCCTCCCGCACTAAGACTCGGGCTGCGCATAAACGAGACTAGCGTCCGAGAATGGCGCAGTCCGTTAATATAGAACGGTGTCTCACGCGTACTGGCCTGGACACTTTTATTGATAGCGATAACCACAAAGGGCAGTTGCTTGCTTCATTCTTTGGGAGTTGCTATAGTGCTTATGACATCCGCCACGACCCGATTGGCACGTTCTGTTTGGCCATCGGTCTGGGGATGATCTGCGGTCGACATGTGGAGCTTGCTACCTAGCAGCTGGAACACATGTCGCCAAAAAACAGACGTAAAACGTGGATCCCAGTCCGATTCTATGGACAAGGGCATCCCGTGTAGTCGGTAAATATGTTCCAGGAACAAGAGAGCTGCCTCCTTGCCTGTGATCGATGTTTACATGGTGCTAAATGCACCATTTTGCTCAGTCTGTCTACAAAGACGACTAGCCCTGTCCGACCCTTATGATCGGGCGGCATGCCAAACATGAAGTCCAGACTTACTGACTTCCAACAGTTGGTTGGAATCGGTAGCGGCTTCAGTGGCGCACTGCTGGACGGTGCAGGCTTAATGCGCTGACACTGTTCACAAGAGCGAATATAGTTGGCCACCCATCTATATAGATGTGGCCACCAAAATTCCTCTGACACTCGTAAGAATGTCTTTTCACGGCCCAGATGCCCACTAGATGGTGCATCATGGAGCTCGTGAAGGATCATCAACTTGAGATCTGTGTCATGAGGCACATAGATTCTCAAGGGATCACAAGGTGACAGCTGATGCCATAACAGGCCATCGCTGTAGCTAAAGCGATTGAGCTTAGCTTTCAGGTGCGATTGCGCTTAGCTTTCAGGTGCGACGGAAGGGAAACCTTTCGTCCACCGAAGTGATCCAACAGCAGGCGACAGTGGTCGTCCTGACTGTAGCTCTCTTTTATCTCAGAGGCCAATGAGCTCGTCACGTGGTATGCCTTCATGGCTGCCAACGTCGACGGCTGAAA
>NC_090619.1:3336215-3350744 GCF_004359215.1 Bremia lactucae
AATGCCTCAAACTGCTCCAACTGAGCAACATGTTGCTCAGGAGGACTACCCAGGAGCCTGGCCAGGGCTTGTTCACCAAGTCCCTGCGCCATTAGCCCTGCCACCTCCCGATGATGTTCGGAGAGGTGGGGAAAATGAGCCCAATCAATGTTGAGGCTCATCCTCACGTACACACGCAGAGATGCGGGTCGTGGGAAGGATTTCAAGTGCTACCAAGTGTAGGCGGGCACGTCGTAATGCGGCCACGCTCTACTTAGCACACACCCTAGCACAGCGAGGAAGCGGTTTGCACCTGCTTCTCTTGCGTGCAGTGAGGTAGTTGTGGTGGGCGCGCAAGCGACCTCACCCAACACACTAAGAACTCTGGTGAAGTGACGTCACGGGAGCGGTAATCCGTCTCCTCGTGCGCACTTACCAAGTAGGTAGTAAATTTCAGACTGATTTATATTTAATAGAATTAAATACAAATACCTATTTTTACCAATTAAAATGATATCTCTATAGATATCATTTAATATGTATTGCGAGCGTATCTTTATAGATACCTCGCGTAACTGATGACGCTAGCCGTCATCATGGATGACGCTGGGCGTCATCCCTCCTAATGTGAATGCACCCATGTGCATCACATCCACAAGGGTTGGTCACAAATGTGCACCACACCCGAGTGTAGGGTCTAATTACTATTATTTAGTAATTGACCATCCCCTTAAGTACCAAATGTACTTAATGGGGACTGTGTAACATTAGGGCAACTTTAGCCCGTTACATTAATTATACTAATACAGTTTTCATTTAACCCTTTTTAAAGCAAGTGTTTTAAAGAGAAGACTTCCTCTGCACGTACTAGTGTACGTGAAGTAACGTGAGGCACCACTCGCACTGAGGCAGTGCGAAGTGGACTTGTACTGAAGCAGTACAAGTCGGCAGTGCCCCGTTACACGATTTGATCCGATTGATTCAATTAGGCCTTTGGGGCATAATATTTATTGATCATGGAAATGCCTGAAAATCAGAAAGCCATCTTCATTTGTACTCGTTAACTATTTTATGCGCTATTTTCCTTATTTAACGCTCCAAGTAGAAGGCGTCGGCTTTAAAAGCAGCATAGATATTTGCCCACAACTTGAAAGAGTGCTAAACGTGTTTATGCACCAATAAAAACACATCTATTAAAACTCCCTCGATTTTGAATCCTTAATTGTAGTCACGTCGCGCAAGGTTAAGTCAGGTCACGCGGTCGGAGAATTAATTACAGAGCAAGCTGGGGATCATGCTTGGCTCGAATCACTGCCTTATTTTAAAGCGCATCCCTTTCGATTAAAAATCATAAAAAGCAAATTTTTCATCAATGACAGTTCAGCTGCAAGTTTCAAATATTTCTCAAACGGTAGTTTCATGACTAGAAACGGTCGGTTTAGATTCGCGAAAGTCGAGTCAGCTCCGATTGGGTAAATTTGCTTGCCACATGCAAATTCCAAAAGCGGCAATTTGCAGACGGCGCCCATTCTGCCGTTTCCTTAGAAGTCAGAACCCTTTGCTTATTATACCTTTGCTACCAGCTCATACCTCTGCCATGCCCGTCGCAAACAACTCAACGTTTTTGCCATCTTGTATCCTTCAGGAGACGGAATTGAAGTCACAACGCAAATTCAAGCACCATCAGCATGATGTGAGCCGTCGCTTAGCGGAACGCCGATCGGAGCCGCGCTTCAAGCATCATCGGCGTCACCAAAATCGCGCTAATATCGCGCGCCTGGAAATTGAAGCTTGGCCGGCTAGACCAATCACGACTACTGTTCTTCCTCAACAATGGCACCTAGCGAATGATTCTGCGTCGCAGCTTAGTCATTCGGGGCCGTCCGCGACGTCGTGGACAATGCCTTTCGCTAAGGACGCATTTGCGTCAATATCGCTTGCATCCTCAGCGCCGTCAACTATCAGTACTAATCGACAGAACAATTGTAGACGAGAGGCGCGCCCCATGACACTGTTCGAAAGTGCTCGGATCTATAACGAGTCAGGACAAATGCTTAATCACGACAATTTTGACCATCTAGGATCTTCTCCTGATGTTACCTCCGAGAACAATTCGAATCCCAAGCGCAAGCTTAAGCGCCGCGTTGGGCGCCATAGACACGAGATGAAGCGCAGCAATGCAGCGGACACTCTTAAACCCGATGAAGTGGTGATAGAACTCATGTGTGTGCTATTTCCTGGTGTTGAAGTAACACACGAAATAAATTTACTGCTTCTGGGTGGTGCTCAGCACGATGATGTCTTTCGCTTTGATGAGGACGACGTCGACGGCATTCCAACTAGCAAACCGAAAACTGGCGTCTTAGACATTGATCTCCTCAAGTTCCAGGCCGCGCTTACGACAATGCTTTTCCATTCAAACAGCTCGATACAAAAACTGCCATCTCGTGGGGCGTTGGCAGAGGCTTTGCTAAAGCTGTGTTTCACGCCGCGATGGATCTCATGTGAGATGCTGGCTATGATTGAGCTAGATGTCCTTGCTCAGTACGACCGTTTCGCGGTCATGGTTGCAATTTTTCGCATGATCCCAACTTTACGTCCTTCTATTCTGACTGCCGCAAGAATGGCGTCGCTGGCAATTTTTCAACATCAGAGTTTGGTAGAGATTAAATTATATGATACAAAGAAGGATCTCGTTACCGTGAAAGGCATGATTGCTTTTCTTAAGGAAGCGATATATGTTATTGAGTGGGATGCACGATACAACGTCAATGTGTTTGGCAATAGCGATGATGAGATCCACGTTGCTATCAGTGGACTGTGCGGCCAAATGTTTAGCACGATGAAGCTACTTGTCCGTAGTTCGCCTGGAGGCTGCGGGAACGTTGACGTGAGCTGCAACCAGCTTGAAAAATATGCACAGAGTAGTGATTCCGCTGAGGCGACGTCCTACCGCGCGATGGGAGAAGTAATAAATCGACTGACCGCATTCTCCTGGAGGCACGGCGAAGAATTCCTTCAATGGATGTTACATAAGTGGCCACTTCGCAACGTGCAGCTGCAGTTGTTCTTCGTGCGATTTTTGGCGGGCTTGCTCTCGCAGTTCATGATGCGTGGACTCATATTGTCAGCTGAGGTTTTGCACCGCACATTTAGTCGCATTGCAGATTGCATCAAGTCGACGCACTTCCTCGTGGCTCAGGAAGCGTGCAATATGTGCCAAAACTTTCAGCTCATGAGTATGTACTTGGCCTGTAATCAAGCTCTTCGCGAAAGAGTCGCATCAGCGCTGCACGAAAATGCATTGCACCACTGGAACCGACGCATTCGTGAGATATCCGATAAATGCTTCGATAGACTCCTAGACCTTGCTTGATGAAGAAATTATACATAGAAATAAAGAGTTGAGTAGTGCACGCAATAGAAATACCACGTACTTATTCACTATATCGAAACTTTGTGGTGTATCATGTGTATGATTGTCAGACGCTAGCGCGACAAAGCCTTGAAGAAAATCTCGCCAGGTTGAAGTTGTCTTTAGAACCACTATTTCCGACACAAAATTGTTTTTTTGTCGAAGCTTCTAACAATTCACCATTGCTACCTATTTGACTGCCGATAGTCCTATTTTTACAAAGCATGCCACTGCCGAGGCTTTGTCACGCCTTCAATTACTAGCGGATTTTCGATTCTTTCTAATTGACTCAAATTGAACAAATAATACATTACGTTCTACATATTATGATTTTGTATGGTTCAGGATGTCTTGAATCAAGCCTGAAGGCTACTGTATATGCGGCTCTTCCATACTAAGCTTTTCAGATCCACCTTAAGAATGATACACTGCAGCTGTTTCTGGTGTATTGAAGTTGCTTTAATTTAGCATCTGCAAAGTGCATGTCGATAATTACTCTTGTCAATTTAAACGCCTTTTCTTGTGAATATTGAAAAGGAAACTTCTGTCCACCTTACTTTTTTGTTTGCTGCTCGCACAGAAAGATTTTTCGAAGCTTGTTCTGAATAATCTTGAAGAAAAATTATATTTGACGAGAAGTGCACCTGAATTATCCTAGTATTTACAATTTCACTTACACAGCAAAAAGGAGATCATGATGTACGTTTTTGTATAAGTCAAGTTGTCTTTAGTTTAGAAATGGTGCAGACCCAAACAACAAGCTGCATCGGTCTGTCAAAGACAAAAAAGTTATTGGGCGAGCACCACTCCACACTTGGCTCTCTATGGAAACTGACAAGGTATCAATCGCAGGTATTTATAAACACAATTTATTTAATCATACAGGTTGGTCCTTAATTGTTAAATAAACCACAACAGCCCAGTCTTGGCTTCTTAACAGTCTCTCTTACAGCGATCGCAACAGACAAGCAAGCTCGATTCGCGACCTATTCGCCGTCTCGAGGGTAGTAGGCAAGCGGATAGGCCCTTGCGACGTATCCGCTCGGCCAGTATTGTCATGCAGCGTCAACGACCGACGTTACATCGCTTAGTTGATGCAGAACTGGAAATGTACCCTTCAACACATAGATTTGAACAGGAGCCACTACGAATACACAATGACATCGAATGCAAGGCTCACTGTAAAAGAAAATGGTTTGACAGTTCAAAAATACAAAGATCGTGGTGGTGGCATATCCAAAGGAGACCGGAGCAGAATTGCTGGATGAGCAGGAGAGACCGAATTTTCAAAAGAAGTAAGAACTGGATTGTCTACGCGTTAGCCATTTGGATTGCAGTAGCTACGAAACCATTGCTTGGTATTGCAGCGCTAACGCAGCAGACGCAAGTCATTGCGCGGTGCCTTAGCTGGGCCAATAATACTTGCGTGTTCTTGCCGATGAAACCCGTGCAATTTGGAGGGCTTTATCTTGCCCGGCAAACCGTGTGCAAGGTATTGAATATTGTGTCGCTTGTAAATTTTAGAAGATAAGCTTACGGTCTGTTGTGTTCCTTTAATGTGAATATAGGCAGATTTGTCTGTTGCAGTTCTGCAGATTGACTGGGAATCGCCTGATGGTGGTCGTGGATCGGTGAATAGCTTGTTAGTCAATGGTGTAGAGTTGCTACAGGCTCCTGTGTATCCCTCACAAGCGTATATAATGGCGAATTACCCATACTGCAATGACATGTTTAACATCTTTCCGCCCTTAAAAAATGGTATGATTGGCCCAGACGGACGCAAGTCTATCATCTCGGAAATTACCAGTCGTGACTTGCCAATATCAATTCATTTTAACTGGAAAGGCCCGCATGAAATCCAGCCTGTTTGTTCCATAACTGGCGTCTCAATTGCCGGTTATGCGGAAATTAACATTAATCTCGAAGCGCAGGATGATTCAGGTGTAAAACTTGATGCTAGTAAATGTGTCCTAGTCCATTCTGACCGTGTATGCATTTTTCGACTTTAGATTGTCCTGGATGGGATAGCGCTTCGCTCACACCTTGCTTCAGTAATGGGAAATGTGGCTGTGCTGCGAATGACTTTTCGCAACGAACCTGCTCATGCGTGTACGTGTTTTTCATTCGTCAAGACAATTATGTTAAAGAAGAGCAGCGAAGTCTAAACAATTATGCTACTTGATTTAAAGGGTTGGATACGCCGAGCCTGATTGCCGAGATTGCGCAAGCGGCTTTTTTGGTGACCAGTGTAAGCAAACGTGCGAGCCGTGCCTTAATGATGGCCACTGTGACTCGGGTCTGATGGGAACAGGCACATGCACTTGCTTGCAGGGCTTCAATCCTGAGACCCGATGTGCGACATGCTTACCTGGATATTTCGGAGACAAATGTACACGATGCCCGGACTGCAATTTTCCCCATGGAAATTGTGATGATGGCCTGATGGGAAGCGGTCGGTGCTCGTGTGCTGTTGGCTTTGATGCAGAGAAAAACTGTATGGAATGTATGAATTCGTTTTTTGGGGCAAGCTGTGAGCCCTGTAAACCTTGCGACGGAGGGAAATGTAATTATGGTCTTCTTGGTGATGGCAAATGCGTGTGCTCCGAAGGTTTTTCGTCGGATTCGCGATGCCTCGAGTGCGACTTTGGCTTTTACGGTCCATCATGCACACCGTGCCGTACATGTAATAACCATGGCCGCTGTAATGATACATACACTGGTGATGGCATGTGCATTTGCGACGAAGGTTATACATCTGCCAGCCGTTGTTCGCTTTGTGACGAAGGCTGGGACTTTAATCCCATGACAATGTCGTGCCAGTGCGCGCCGCAGCACTTTGGAACCCACTGCAGATCGTGCCCAATCTGTGCTCCTCACGGACACTGCAATTCAGGAGTTGATGGAGATGGACGATGTATTTGTGACATCGGATGGTCTGACTCGAACAATTGCGTAGGCTGTATGAGTGGTTACTTTGGCGAGACTTGCGTAGCTTGCCGCAACTGTGGTGAAGGACGCTGCGACGATGGGCTACGAGGCTCAGGCAAGTGTAATTGCCATCGTGGCTGGGACTTTCGTACAGATTGCTACGATTGTGAGGAAGGTTTTTACGGCGAAAGCTGCAATCCGTGCCCGTTGGACTGCGGGCATGGTACTTGTTCTAGTGGACTTAACGGTACTGGAGAGTGTACGTGTCATGAAGGCTGGAAGCTTGAAGGAAAACATATGTGTAACTCATGCGCAGATGGATATATTGGAGCAACTTGTCAATTGTGTCCGGGATTTTTAGAAAGCGAGGTGGCTTGCAATGGGCATGGTCAATGCATCATGTTAGGCACGCAAGCCGTATGCGAATGCGATGCACGTTATGGCGGAGATGGCTGTGAATCCTACGATTTTCCATTCGCAATGGTGGCCATTCTAGGGACGATTGCACTGTCGACGTTAGGTTTCTGTATGTGCACTATGCGTCGTCTAGCTCGCCAGCCGCACGCATTACAGGGACCATTTTTAAATCGTCAACACAGCTTTTCACAGTCGGAGTACGTTGAAATCTCCAACATGGCAGATTTAGAGTACTTTGTCTCGAATGATAGCCGTGATTGGCTAATTCCTTTTGATTCGCTCTCCTTGCAACACGAGGTCGGCAACGGTACCTCTGGTCAAGTTTTTCGAAGCTTGTTACATAGCGGCGGAGGTAGCTCGGTGGTGGCGGTAAAGCGCCTGTACAGTCCTGTGACAGGTCAAGAGTACTTTCAGAGCTTCTTTCGGCGCGAAGTCAGCATATTGAGTCGTTTGCATCACCCATACGTCGTACGATTTTATGGTGTAAGCTATTACAATCGCGTGCTTTACATTGTGACGGATTTTTGCCCAAATTCCCTTAGCGGATTAATTGAAAATCCAGCAATGAAAGGACCATTACAGGAAGCTGTCTTTATGAAGGTTATCAGCCAGATTGTGAGTGGTATGGGCTTTTTGCATAGCCGTAACGTCGTACATCGTGATTTAAAACCAGCCAATGTCCTCATCTCGGAAACAGAGGACGTGAATATTTGCGACTTCGGGCTTTCACGACTTATCGAGCCCGATGCCACGACCATGACCGCTGAAGTTGGAACACCAAGCTACATGGCTCCCGAAATGGCAACAATGGGTGGAATACAGTGCTCAACGAAGGGTGACGTGTATTCCTTTGGCATTTTGCTGTACTCTACCTGGTCCCGCAGTAAGCCTTACGGCGACCAAGGCATGAACCCATTTCAACTGGTATGGTTCCTTGTGTCTTCACTAACAGTACTTCAATTTGTCATTCATATCATTGTTTTGCACTTTTGCTACCGAATTGTAGATGACTGCAGTAGTTAATGGACTTAGACCTGTAATTCCAATCAGCTGCCCACCAGCACTGTCGCACTTAATGCGGTCATGCTGGCATGAAAACCCGGATAGGCGACCTTCGTTTCCCGAGATTAGCCAGATTCTTAAGGACCAATGGTTGCTGTCCATGTATGCCGAGGAAGGGGTATATAAGTGCTCGGAAACTTCAAAAAATTTACAGCCTAAGTTTGCTTCCACGACGGGTTCTACAAATTCAGTTGGTATTGATCGCCCCGCTCGCGGGAGTAAGGACGATGCCACCGCGGTGTCACTGTTCGCTTCACCTCAACCTGATGGCGACGGTGGCTGCGATACTTACGAAATAGCTGAAAAGAAAGTAGAAGGCAACTCACCACGAGAAAACGATTGTCTTTTAGGTGAAGACGAAAATCGGCCACGATAGATTTATTGTTATGACGACAAAATAGACTTGTGAACATTATCACGATTTTTTCTAATGAGCAGTAGGATTTACTACCGCAAAAGACGCCGCGTATGACGTCCTCGCGCTAGCGGTCGGCGTTTGTAATATTTCCAGTGCGCCTGACGAAGATGGCGCGGACGAATAGGTCCTGTCTCGCCGTTCATCTCCATGATCCGTCGAGCCTCAGAAGTAATTTCGCTCACAAAGACCTTTGATATACCAGCCATGACAATAGCCATGACATTTGTCACACCAGCCACCTTCTTGTCCGTGGCCGAACACTCGTGAATTGCCTGCGCCATACACTGTAGTAGCACTGCATAGATCAGCATATGTTACTTCATCACCGCTGCATTTAGTAATGTTACCCGCTTAATGGCTCCACGCTCAAAGTGGGAGCGACGAAAATGCTCGTAACGTCGAGCCTCAGCTTCAGGAAGGCTCCGCATTATACGCAGCATAGAGGCACTATTCGAGAGCCCCATTTTGTCCTCTTCGCTCTCCGACTCGTCATCCTCTTCACCTTCCTCCTCCTCGTCGGCTGTACTATGCTGTGTTTTGTCGACTAATATGAGATCCTCATTCCGCGTCTCAAGAAACCTGACTTCATCCTCTTCATCTGTACCCTGCAAACCACTGGGCTCCACCATGTCAAAACACCTTAAAGTATAAGAATTAAGTGGTTTTAATCACGTGACAATGAGTTTGTAGTGTTTTGTCGAAAATGCGATTCCGTTTTATATTTGTGTCGTCTTTATTACACATATATTGCCTTGTGTCCTCCATAAGAAGTTTTTTTCCTCTTTTAAAAACACAAGACCCTTAATTGGGTCAGCTGCTACAACTCAATCATTATTTCCTGTTTATTCTGTTCCCCTGCTCCTTCCGCTTGGCATATTCTTGAAATTCTTGCATTATCTGCTGGCGTTGCCCTTCAATCTCCATCATACGCGTCAAGGCCACATTCTCACATCGGTGCATCTCCGTCGCTTCGAATGCGATTGCTTCAGCGGCAGCAACTATTGGCTCCATAGCAGCCGCATCTGATTTTGCGAGAATATGTCCGAGGTAATGTGCTAATTTATTTGTGAGCTTGTCGATGCCATGGGCCAATCCTGGGTCATGCACTAATATTGGGCTTTGCTTCGTGCCTGTGCTAGCGATGCGCGTGACCGCTTTTATTAAGATCGCTCAATGAATTTATCGATTAATAGTCTTACCTTTGCCGCTTTTATACGACTGCGAATTTCGTCGACGATTTTCCCGCTTAATATTATTCAATATGATTGTAGATGGCTTCATGAGGGCCTCGGACATCTTGCAGTTTTCTGAGGCAGCAGCCACAGCTAGCGTATCCAGTGCCTCGTGTCTAGATTGGGGCAATGCTAAAGCACCTATGCCTGCTGCTGAATCCGATGGAGACACAGATGTCGAGAGCCTCATCTTTTTGGCGGTTGAGGCCGAATAAACGTCGTGAAGCCGTTCCAAGTAATCCTGATGAGCCTTTTCGCTCGCTGCTAGCAGGCGATCAACTCTCGCGTTAAAGGCCGGCTTCGACTCTCTTGTCGATTTTCCGTCTGATAGCTTGGGATAGCTCAGAGGGAGCGGAGAAACATTATCTCCCTCCACCGAGCGAAAGACCGGTGTACGATCACATTCGCTACAGCTCCTTTCATATTCATTTTCGCTATCGGACTTCTTTGCACACAGCGCTGCTGAAGACTCGGCAAAGTCGCAGATTTTGTTGAGGTCGGCATCTTGCGATGCCGCCCCATCCATCTTGACAAGAGAATTAGCATCGTTTGTGCTAAATGAAAATGATGGAGCTTATCTGCTTACCTGAGCATTTTGCGAATGAGCGAGAATCTCGTGCTCACAAGGAAATGGCAGCTGCTGCAGTAAATCTGCATATGAAGGATCCGACACATGTTATCGCTTTGTTGCTTCGAGCGGCGAAAATTCACTTAACAACAAATTGCGCAAATTCTGCTTGCAAGAGCTCACCATTAGCATCGCCAGCTAGTCGGCTGCCAAAGTCCACTTTGCGCCTTTTCTCGGTACCCTTTCGCCACATTTTCGTAAGTTTGACTAAGCTCTTTCGTGGTGGCTAATGCGACTTTCACGCTATGTGTGAGCCCGGACAAAGCGAGACGAAACGAAACACAACAAATAAAGCCAGGCGAAGCAGAACGAATTCTGGATGCATTCGCTCGTCACCAAGCAGGAGCAGCTTAAAAATTAATACTTTGAGTACACGTTACCGCCAATGGCAACGCAACATTATATGAACAGGGGAATTTTACAAGCATTGAATTGGCAATTTAGCGTTAAACTAATGTTATATACACTCGATCCAAAATCATGCATCTGAATTTATAGACGACTCTAATTGAGCAAACTTAGTGCCAAATCTTTTGTTTTTTTGTCACGCGTTTAAAACGTCGAACAGTAACGCTTTCCCTGTGTTGTCTCAACGTCCTTCAAACCGCGGCAAATTAAAAATAGCTCTTACAGTATCGTTGTGCACAAAATACAATTTACCCCATCAAATTTATTTAATTTAAGGACTGTGTAACGGTCCATAAGTATTATTTCCTATAAGAGGAATAATAAATATTATTTCCTATGAGAGGAAATAAATAAAGAAGTACAACATTATTATCTTATTAATATTAACTTAAATAGTTCCAATATTTCCAAATTGGGTAGTATTGATGGAATAAGACATTAGCTCTACTGATTGGTTGATTTAAGTATATATCAACCCCACTACAAAATTGTTATAAGACACGATTGCGCGGTGCGCAAGGAGGCGCCATACTTATTTAGCTATTAATATAATTAGTTCAGTAGTAGATAAAAGACTGTTACATAGGAACTATATATATCAATACAATTTTACTTTTTCCAATTTCTAATCCTTTGAATTACCTTTGGTAGGTTCGTCTGTACCCTCGTGTAAGTGAAGTTTCGAGGCACCTCACCTACACTGTAATCATTTAAAAATTAACTGGTACATATCAGTACTAGTAAAAGGTGCCCCGTTACACCTGGTAGCACTTCGTAGTCCATTCAACAACCTACGCACGTTCCATCCAACATGGACATGTTGGATGAAGAAGGAGAAAGATTTCCAGTCCCTCAAGAAGGTTATCACGCCACGCGTGAAGGGTTTACTCATTTCAGTGACCTTGAATGGAGAGCGATCGAACAAATGAATGAGCTCGGTCGTTGGCGCCATGCTGTACACTAGGGAGAGATGAATTGCATGCGGCCATAGCCGAGTTCATGCAACACGAAACCGACGCGACTCGAGAGAAAGTAGCCTTGCTTCACCAGCAAGTCTCTCAACACGCGGAGGTGTTGAGAGAACAGGGTGCTCAACAATTGAAAATGTTTAGACAGCAACAATTACATGCTGCTAGCGGGCCGACGCTTCCACGTCGACCCGAAAGCGTAAAGATAAAAATTTCTAACTCCCTTTTCAGATCGTTCGTCGAATTAGACGACGCCAATAAAGCTTGCCGTATAAGTGATGATACGACGAAGTAGGATTTGGCATGCCCAACTTAGCCGGACAAGCCGAATCGTGGGCCTTGGAGCTCAAGCGTCACGACCCATTAGTCTTTGGGTCAAATGAGGTCTTTAAACCCCGGCTTACACAAACATTTGAGCCGCCACGTGTCGAATTCAGGGCTCAAGCTGAGCTCCTGAATTTGAAGCAGGGCAAGCGTGACATTTACGCTTATACCCAACATACACGATACCTGGTCAGTTGTAACATTAGTTATCCAATTGATGAACAAACACGTGTAACTGTGTTTTTAATAGGTCTTGCAGGCGGACCTGTTAAGACCCACCTGTTCCGGCTCGAACAAGATTCGCTCGACCAGGCGATCCCTTTCGTGGAACAGGAGGACTTCAGCCTGAAACAGGCTTTCGTCCACTTGGGTGCATATCGTCCACCGAGGCGACAAGGAAACGGAGGTCCAGAACCCAAGGATTTATCGTATGTAGAGAGCGAGAAACCCGTCTTTTCAAGTTAAAAACGGTAACAAAATTATAATCGTTGTCAAAAGACGGGCCACCACGCCTATGAGTGTAGTGCCCTACGGCCAGTGCCTAGAACACTGAGTGAATAGATCGACCCCCCGCTAGCAGTGGAGGATGCGGATCCGACGCTGTTGCGAAATCGCAACGGCGTGGCGGATCGTAAAAAAACGATCGGGGTGAGTAGGTGCGGAGCGCCCTACTGATCCAGCAACGTCAAAAGAATTCTTAGGCCCTCTGACGAAAGTTCTCCTCACACACAAACATTGTGTGTAACTGTCAAACGTGGTGAGGTTAACCTCATCACCTTGATAATTAAAATGACAAATTAGTTGTCAGTAGAATTATTAGTCGATTGCAGGCCGTCGAGCAATTTTATTCAACGCAAATCGCGAGAATATCGCAGACTCAAATTCGTTGAGCGCGATATACCTCTAACGAGGATGACAGTGCGCCGAGCCACAGGCGCATATGTAACAGTAAAGAAACGTGTAGCTGTTATCCAATACATGTTAAAGGGTAAATAGGACGATGATGATTTCATCGTACTTGATTTGGACGACAAATTTGATGTCATCTTTCGATTGCCATGGCTAAGAAAGTACGAGCCATGTATAAATTGGCAACATCAAGCCGTGACGATGCATGTCTCTTGTTCATCAGATGGCCAACTGGTGAACGTCTTGGAGGGTCCACAAGCGTGCGGATGTCCTACGAGTGAGTGCGATGGCCTCACTTGTGGGTCGATCGTTTGCATGACTGCACAAGACCTCAGTGTGAATATTCAACGCACTGTTGAGTTAGATCCCGACCGCTGTGTACAAGCACAGGCAGCGTCGAAGATCCATTATAGTGACGTGGACATAGTTACTGACGGCTGTGCACAAGCACAGGCAGTGTCGAAGTTTAACCACTCGAACAAGTTGAGTGGTACGAAACAAGTCTGCTATCTTGAAAAGCAACGTATAAGAAAGCTTAAAACGCTCGTCTATAAGAGGCAGTGCGAAAGTCCTAGATCGAGTGGAGATCGATCATAGAGGATCTCGCTGTGGTAGCGCAACCACAGCTAGAGACAGTTGGGGAGGATGCCCCTCAAATAATTTCTGTGGGAGGTCCCCGGAAACCTGTGGTCAAAGGTTCTCAGGTATTTCTGATAATAAGTTTCAAATAGAAAACTGAGACAATAAATGTCTTAGTAAACAATGGATCAAGTGTAGCCGCTTATACACTTATTCTTTTAGCGCCTCCGGATTAACTTCGGAGATAACTCAATTTCCAACGCTACAACCGAAACGGTTCTTGCGTTATCTGCGTAGTGGCAACTTCAAGCAGATCTGCGTACTATTTACATATGAAAACTATGTGGCCGATATTCGGTCGGCATAGTATTTCCTGAGATCGAACGGGTTCTCAGCAGCTCATCGATGGAAGAAAGTGTCCTCGATGAGAAGACTCGGATAAACTTTTTATGACCCAATCCTGGGAGTATTTGAAGACAAACCATCTGTAGGCGGGCACGTCGTAATGCGGCCACGCTCTACTTAAGCACACACCCTAGCACAGCGACGAAGCGGTTAAACCTGCTTCTCTTGCGTGCAGTGAGGTAGTTGTGGTGGGCGCGCAAGCGACCTCACCCAACACACTAAGAACTCTGGTAAAGTGTCGTCACGGGAGCGGTAATCCGTCTCCTCGTGCGCACTTACCAAGTAGGTAGTAATTTTCAGACTGATTTATATTTAATAGAATTAAATACAAATACCTATTTTTACCAATTAAAATGTTATCTCTATAGATATCATTTAATATGTATTGCGAGCGTATCTTTATAGATACCTCGCGTAACTGATGACGCTAGCCGTCATCATGGATGACGCTGGGCGTCATCCCTCCTAATGTGAATGCACCCATGTGCATCACATCCACAAGGGTTGGTCACAAATGTGCACCACACCCGAGTGTTGGGTCTAATTACTATTATTTAGTAATTGACCATCCCCTTAAGTACCAAATGTACTTAATGGGGACTGTGTAACATTAGGGCAACTCTAGCCCGTTACACCATCCCCCTCTTTAAGAACGAATTTACATTTTTAAATTCGACAGAGTAGAGAGAGGAACTGCGAGCAGCTTTACGCGCCGCTAGTTCACTCGATCACTCTCGCGCACGTGTTTCTATACACGGCGCCCAAGATGCCACCTAAAAGGGGCCACGTTGGTGGGTCGTCTGCGAAGACGCCCACACAACCTCGCACTAAGCGCACGCGCCGCGTTAATTCGCCGG
>NC_090619.1:3352542-3365132 GCF_004359215.1 Bremia lactucae
ACTCTGGTTAAGTGTCGTCACGGGAGCGGTAATCCGTCTCCTCGTGCGCACTTACCAAGTAGGAAGTAGTTTTCAGACTGATTTATATTTAATAGAATTAAATACAAATACCTATTTTTACCAATTAAAATGATATCTCTATAGATATCATTTAATATGTATTGCGAGCGTATCTTTATAGATACCTCGCGTAACGGATGACGCTAGCCGTCATCACGGATGACGCTGGGCGTCATCCCTCCTAATGTGAATGCACCCATGTGCATCACATCCACAAGGGTTGGTCACAAATGTGCACCACACCCGAGTGTTGGGTCTAATTACTATTATTTAGTAATTGACCATCCCCTTAAGTACACCTAATATACTTAACGGGGACTGTGTAACATTAGGGCAACTTTAGCCCGTTACACCATCTATATAAGAATATAATAGATTTAAGGATGTCTTCCCTGATTAAGCACCGCGCGAGTTGCCTAAGGATAAAGGCACTCGACACGAAATCGACCTAATCCCAGGTTCGAAATACTGTGTCATGAAGCAATGGCGATTGCCTCGAGAACAAGTATTAGCGTCGACAAATACTTTGCCGATCGCTTAGCAGCGGACCATTTGAGGGAACCAACTTCCCCATATAGCTCTCCGACCTTCTGTGTGCGTAAAGAAAGAGGAGGATGGCGAATTGTGCATGCACTCAATAAATTGAACGCTGCGACGGTACCGGCTTAACGCCGATACCACAAAAAGACGTATCATTGATGGTATGTCAAAGAGTACTAAGTCGTCGCTGTTCCGTTCGCGTCAGCCTGATTTTGAGCCGGCTGCGCAAATCAACAGTGAGCTTAGGCCACTGTTGCAACAATCTATGTTCCGTCGTCAACATTACTCGACGACGTTCGAAGAGCTTATCAAGAAGATAAGGCTCTTAAACGGTTGATAGATTACCTTATAAATTCATTCCAACAACCCTTAAAGGATTGTTTGAATTGTATAGATTCTCAACGGATCCATACACAACGCTTAATGGGTTACCGTATCACCCAGCCATTGCTGGCAACACACCTCGTGTCGTCATCCCCACCCATTATGATTTTAAGTTTACGCATCGTATATGAGTGTCACGATGCACTAGTAAGTGGTCGTCGTGGACATGAGAAGACCTATCTCACGATAAATCGCGACTTCTACTAGCCACGTCAGTATGAGTTTGTCCGCAAGTACATTCGTGTTGCGAAGTTTGTCAACGGGTGAAGCCCAGTGCTTCATCCCGTGCTCTGTTACAACCTCTGCCTGTTCCGGCAAAATGTTGGCAGTCTGTATCTATGGACTTCGTCATCGGATTCCCGACGAAGAGCATAAGAACAACGGTATTCTTGTTTGTTGATCGTCTCAGAAAAATGGTACATCTGCTGCAGTACCAGAGTCGATCACAGCCAAAGGCTGTGCTCGTGTCTTTGTTGACACAATATTTCGGCACCATGGGTTACCCCGCGAACTGGTCTCAGATCGAGACCCTAGATTCACGGCGAAATTTTGGCAAACTGTGTTAAAATCATTTGAAACGCAGCTGAAAATGTCAACTTCTGATCATCCTGAAACAGATGGACAAACTTAGTAACAGCAATAGTGCTGTTACTGACTTAGACAACGATGAAAGACTCAGCATCGAACAAATTATTATTAGTGAGACCGATAATACTCTCAATAATAGGGAGATTGATATCTCCGCAGTGCGAGCCGGTCACACTGAAAACAAAAATAAAACCGACCAGCGAAAAAAATTCTGATGGCTAGAGAAGCAGTGGTCCGTTTCGTACAGGATTCCATCGCTGATGCGGTGGACCGAGAGAAATGGAACTCTGACAGAAATGGAGAGCAAACATACTTTTATTTAATGTAAATGATCTAGTCTCACTGTCAACGGTAAACCTACCAAGACATATAGTAACGATGGAAGGCAGTAATAAATTACTGTCCAGGTATATCGGCCCACTTCGTGTACTATATCGCCAAGACAATGCGTACACGATCGAGCTGCCTCTTAGAATGCGTACGCATCCTACTTTTATGTCAGACGTCTCCGACCTTACCATCAGTACGAGGCTTCTTCCGATCCCGGATTACACCGGAATGATCTAGGGCATCCGCCGAAGCCTGATGAGTCCGAACCAAAGCCTTGTTGTCTCGAAACAAAGTCTGATTCTTTTGAACCAGACGATCACCTCTTTCCTCCAAGGAAGAGACCTCCTGACGAGCTTTCACCAGCTCTTTTTGAAGGAACAGTCGCAACCTGCGCACATTTTCTCAACTGGTCATGAGAATCATTATCAACCGTCAAAGCTAACTCGACGCGACGGAATCGCTTGTGATCAATATCCTCCCTCAAATAATAAAGGGTGTGATCGAATACACGATGACCATTCGTGTTCGTCACCGGGGCGAACCCGATCTTTCCCCCCCCCTCCACATCGATTGACGACTTCGTGGTGAGAAGCCTTTTCTTGTTGAAGCTTCTCGAATCACCATGAGTTAAAGGGGGTTCGAACGAGTTATCTCGTTCGTTGGCGAGGATATCCACCCTCGCATGATAATAAAGAACCTCGTTCCCAACTGATGTTGGACGTTCCGGGTCTCGTCTTACAGTACGACGAGACCCATCCTCCTCGGCAGAAGATTTATCGGAGAATGAGTGCTTCCTGGGATCGTAAAAGGGTTGTAGGTTCTCAATCTCTTGAAGCATCTCGTGAGAGATGAGTCCTCCAATGATCTTTGAGGGGATATGGTTCCTTAGGGGCATTACCTGCACCCTTAAAACAGCATAGGCATGAGTCCCCCACGAGAGGCAAGGAATCCCTTCCTCTCTAGACAAACGGTGCTACTTATAGCTTGCCCTGACTACGATCCGTTTCTGAACCGTTCACGGAAAACATCCAGATTGTCAAGCCAGGCCTCGCGGCCTATGCTTCGCACATCTGGACAAATGCTGCCCAAGCTTGGAACAAAGGCTTAATATTCTTTGCCCGATTACAAGTGTACCACCAATGCCGGAAGAAGGCATCGATGAAAAAGCCCCGTTTCATCCTCACGAGGCTTGTGAAGCCTGGATAAGTCGAACAATGGAATATGATATCGAACGCTGGTCATACCAATCCAACGAATTAGGTTACCCTTAAAGGGCAACCAAGGCTTCAATTCGATAGCGAATTGCTTGGTATCGCGGTCCCTCTCCTGTTCGCTCATATAAACGTTAGCGCTAACTTGGCTCTCGAAACGATCCTTAGAATATTGGTGATGCAGACCAGAACCACCAGCAGCATTCTTTCATTCACGACCACTTCGTTCCTGGTGACGCATACTAACGTCACCAGAGTGATCGTCGCTCATGGAATCATCATCAGATGACTCCCCACCAATGAGGTCCGACGAGTCGAACAACCTCGTCATCATCTCTTTGATTGTCACGATAGAAACCGAAGGTTCAACAGACTCGGCCCCGGGTGACCCGGCAGCCTTCACAGTAGCTACTGAGTCGGGCGATGACGGTGACTTAGACCAGTTACGTACAATTGGAGAAGCAGGTGACTTGTCCCCGTCATCTGCAATGGCATCAGCAAATGACACATTCCAGTCACCTCCAATGGAGGTGGCTTATTCCCCACAGTAGACGCATCAGCGTCTCCTGAAACATTGCATTACCAGTAGCTGCACTGATCTGTGCAGCTGCCAGCTTTGCGGCCTGACAGGCTACGCGCATAGACCTATTTGTCGCAATACTGATTTCTGAACAAAAATCAATAATGCGATAAAATATAAATTTTTAATCAAAACCAATAATGCAAAATTACATGGAAAGACATTAAACTAATCCCTGACACCCCACAACAGTCACTATAGTGACTGTTGTTATGGGGTGTATCGGGGTGTCCGTTTCATAAGTATTATTTCCTAATAGAGTAAATATAAGTATTATGTTCTATGAAAGAAAATAAGCAAGAAGAACAAATAATTATTTTCTTTAATTGTTTGACTTTATAGTTCCAATATTACCAAATTTGGTAACATTGATGCAATAAGACATTAGTTCTATTGATCGGTTGATTTAAGGCTAATAATAACCCCGCCAATCGTTATGAGACACGATTGTGCGGTGCGCAAGTAGGCGCCATTCATAGTTTGCTATTGAAATAATAAAGTCAGCTGTCGATACAAGATCGTTACGTAGGAGCTTAATATATTAATACAGTTCTACTTTTTCTCTATTCTAAAAGCCTTAGAATTAACCTTTATTAGCTAAGACTACGTAGCTACCTGTAATCTTCCTCTGCGATCCACCCCAGCTTCACTGTAATCAGTGTAGGTTGTCTAGTGCTGTTAACAGTACTGGCAAATGGTGCCCTGTTACACGTAGAGCTTAATCATATTGAAACAAATTTACTTTTTTTCCCTATAGTAAGTCTCCGGTACTGTTGGCATTCGGTTTCTAAGAAATCTTAGCAACTTAAAGCCCTTCCTCTGCACGCTGTGTACGTGGAGTATTCGGAGGCACCTTTACCTTCGCTATTTTCAGTGTAAGCTTAGCTAGTACTAGCGAAGGGTGTGGCGTTACAGTCTTCCTCTGACTTAAGAAACGATGTCGATCCGCTACACCTTCTTCGAATTTTCCGCCTTATAACATTTGTACAGCGGGTCGTTAGGTGTGCTCGTTATATCAGCACGTATATCTTATTAGAACGCTGATAGCTCACACTCCCAATAATAAATTGCCTTCTATGGTGCCGTCTGTTTAAAAATAGAGCTTTTAGACCGACGTCCTATTGGGACATAGTGTATGAACTATATATAAGTCCTTTCGTTATGAATACGACCGGCTTTTTTTCACTAAATAGATATAATGATATTGAGAGTACCAAATTAAATATAGGGACTTGCTATA
This sequence comes from Bremia lactucae, assembly GCF_004359215.1. NCBI lineage: Eukaryota > Oomycota > Peronosporomycetes > Peronosporales > Peronosporaceae > Bremia > Bremia lactucae. The sequence goes on from NC_090619.1 coordinate 3,357,476, forward strand.
TGCACCCACCCAGTTGCTATTTCCACTCAGCCACGTGGAATCTGACCAATCCAATCATGGCGTCATTTCTATTAAAACAAATAATTATCCATGAAATAATGATTGGTTGTTACGTCTGGTAAAATAGAATGGAATAAGAATTTCATCAATATTACAATAATTTCCAGCCCGCGTTTTACTAAATTCAGTTCGTGTATGTCAGGGATTAACACTTATTCGCCATGAGATCCCAGAATCACTGACTACGGCAAAAATATTCTACAATGCCAAACGTCTCGTCTGAAGGAATTGGCAGGCAGGTCCTCGATTAAGGCCTTGATGGATGAACTCACTTTAAGCAAATGGCTTTATAGCGTGAAAACCAGCGGTGATGGGCGCGTCACTCACTTGTTCATTATCCACCCAAAATCCATCCGTTTAACTCGCCGGTACATTAAGGTTCTTTTCTTGGATTGTACCTACAAAACCCTACAGGTTCAGGATGCCAATGCTGAGCACTGTTGAAAGAACGGGAATAAACTCAACCTTTTACTCGGCATTTGCATTTCTATTAGAAGAAGAGAAGGCAGATTATATCTGGGCGCTCAAGCAGTTGCGAAACACGCTGGTATAAACTCAATATGTTCTAGTGACCGATCGTGATTTGGCTTCAGCTGGTGCCATTGAAGAAATATTTTCACTGCGCGCACCTCTTATGCATGTGGCATATCGAATAAAACATTCTCGCAAATTGCAAGAAAGAATTTGGAATCATCGAAGAATGGGAAAAATTCTTGGAAAACTGGAATAATGTCTGTCGATTGAAGACAATTTCATCCTACGATGAAGGATGGAATGCATTTCGAATTAAGTTTGCTGCATTATCCGCTATTTAGAGAACACCTGGATTCCGCACAAAACGAAATTTGTGCATGCATGGACGGACAAGGTGATGCATTTCGAAATTACCTCAACGTCGGCAGTTGAAGGAGCACATTCAGCGTTGAAACGGTATGTACAAACATCTACAAGCAATCTAGATCTCGTCCAGACAAGAATGAACCAAGCCATTGAGCACCAAGTTCGGGAGATTGAATGGAACATTGCAAGCGAACGCGTCCGAATCCACATGTATTCCGGTCGCCATATAATGGAAATGAATTAAGCAAAGGTAAGCAAAATTGATAAAAAATCTGGAATTTTATGTAAAATTTAAACTAATCTTTTTTTCTCGGCATTGTCAGAACATGCATCCATCTCCAATATCCCTAGCTTCCCAAATCATACATCGAACGGGTTCTAGATGCTAAGGGTGATGGGAACTGTGGTTACCAAACCGTCGCCATAATCCTTGGGAGATCAGAAGATGAATGGCAAAGTGTTCAAGAGGACCTCAGAGCGGAAATTATGGAGAACGAACATTTTTATAAAGAAATCGCCGGAGCTGGAAACGAATGTGAAGTCGAAAGAATGTTGAATTCGGTCCAGTGGGAAGACGAACCATGCGGATTGGATCACTGGATGTACTTCCCCGAATTCGGTCATTATCTCGCGAACTGTTATGGCAGGCCAGTACACTTCTTTAGTGCAGAGCAGATGATCATGTTTCTCCCACACAGAATAAGTTTGACAGCAGCCATGGCGTGTACATTTGTTGATGAAACCACTTTGTACCGATTTTCTTGAGGCCAAATTCTCCTGTACACCCATTGCACGTAACAGGAAACGTTTTGCGTCAGTGAATGCCCAGGTTTGAGAGAAACCTTTGGAACACGAATTAGAGCATTTTTTAGTGATGCATTAAGGGAGCGAGAGAGAAATCCCTACACCTAACTCCCTATTCTCATAGATATTCATGATAAGTTTTAATTGAAGAAGCCCTTCCGGTCTTTTAAATTTCCTACATGGCCAGTACTTAAACCATTATCTTTGCGATAGGTTGATTTAATAAAAAGTTGTGGGTGGAAACAGTAAGTAAATTATTGGTCAGATTCAACGTGGCTGGGTGGAAATAGCAACTTGGGTGGGTGGAATAGCAAGTACTTAGATATAGTATACTTTATTACTGCAGACTCTAGCTAGCGTAGCAATAATAATTCGCCTGCTGGTTTCTGGCTCGTTGACCACTATAGCAAATGATCATACTAGTTAATGCGATGCGCGCAGCAAACAAGTAACTTTTTTGTTGAGAATTTTATTTGATGGGACGCCATAACTAAGTCCATCTGTCAGACTGTACAATTGAGATCTTTGTGAGACAGTGCGCATTATTGCAAAATCTAATGCCATAAACACTAGATCAACACGGCAATTTTAATTAGAACGAAGTTGTTAACTGGCATGAATTGAGAAATCCGTAAAAATGTAGAGTATTTTAGTTTTGGAGGAAGTAAGTTAATAAGCCCTAATTTTTTTTTCTATGGTCAAATATAATTTAATCGAGCTTTAATATTGCAAGTTTAGATCAAAGGTACAATTGAGTAAAAATCACGCTGTCTTGTGATCATGGACCTATTAACATTTTGTTGGTCCGATATTAAGTAGCAAGTCCTTTCGTGACCAGCACAAACTGGAATACCACAGGCACTTGAGTAATTTGAGTGAGCACAGGGTCCCACTCGCGTCCAAAGTGTATCCCAGGTTCCCCTAAATCTGCTTGCAATTCAATTTCCCATGGCAGCTCGTTAAAAATGCCTTCGCAAACATTGTCCTCGGTGTGCTGAAAAAGCTGTTTGCCTAGCTCCTTCTGATACAGCTCACTTACAACCTTGAATAGAAAAAGCCCGCCTTCGTGCATAATTCCACAACCAGCCGTGTCGCCCCATACTTTACTGCCCGGAGCCGACAGGACGTCGATAGTTTTAAGAAGCGCTATGTTGCTAGCTTGAGTTAGGTACATCGTGATTCCTTCTAAGACCCAGAACGTGGGAAGTTCTGGCTTAAATCCATTATAGAGTAGACCTTCTTCCCAGTTAAATGCATTTAGGTCCGCGACGACGTAATCATGCCGGTCAGCGAGAAGAGTTGGCTCTAACTTCTCCAGTACCGTTTGTTTGTGCTTGAACAGCTCGGCGCTTTGGTCAATTTCGAATACGTGGCATCCAACCAATGATTGCAGACGGAATGCGCGGGTGTCAAGACCAGCCCCAAGCAGTACAATCTGACGAATGCTAGGATCTCGTTGCAAAAGTGCATCGTCTAAGTATCGGCCTCGAAGCGCGACGTAGTTCTCTGGGTGAGGATGCTTTTGTTTCCACTTATGGAGGCGTGGGGACAACTGGGCCGCGACTTGACACGTCAAGGGCTCCGCAAAAAAGTCGTGAATCAAGCGGTCCTCCCGGACATCTTCGACAGCTCGCAGGTAGGCGTCCATGAAGCTCATGAATTGAGCAAAGTCTTCGCTCTGCATCTTGCTTGAAACAAAAGAGGAGGGCAAGGCGTCAATGGGTTCCGATACGACAGGGGCGCGTTCGGTTGCCTGCTCCATCAGGGCAAATAAAGTTCGGCAAAAGAGAAATGCAATACTGTCTTTAAGCTGCATCGACAGAAGCGGCATTCACGCCGAGTCTTTGTACACTTAGTTAAAGGACAGCACAGGTGACGCCATTAATGGGCAGCCGGCACCTCGCACGTCACGATGCCAAAACTGGTGAGAAGAGTGTATTGTTGCCCCAAAGGTGACCAACTAGCTCGCGAAAAACAAGTACAAATTGTTGTTTCGTGTGCATAGACAGTAACTATGCGTTAGATACAGCGCAGCGATATGACAAACGATTCATTGAGCGCAATGCTCATCGACTTCGTCAATAATAATTAAGTCTACGGTAGACACATCAATGGCCTGTCTGCCGGAAGCGATGCTCGCCAATGGTTTATGGGTCCTAATTTAGCCAACTTATTATTTTTCTCAGACTCGATAATGGTTTGATTTACGAGATCGCCGCATTGTAAGCACCGATAGCACGTCTCATCAGTCCTAAATTTTACCGATCTCAGTGGCCGAGTGGTTAAGCACTGGAACTGGGACCGGGAGGTACGTGGATCGATACCCGCGGAGGGCGTTACGATGACACATCGCCGGAGATAGGCTAAAAAGCAGACGAGCAACCATCCAATGGATGACCGCCCTGCCAACCCGCACCGAAGGAGTGTGATAGTTGGGTGGGAGGAGGCCCTGTAGCCGAAATTCCCCATAGTGTAATGAGGGGTGCGGGGTTCCAATAAGAGAACTTCGTCAAAATTGAATCTCTCAGTCCTAATTATAGGCATTTGACCTTTTTTTGCCGATGCGGCTGCCTCAAGTTTATAAGCCTTAATTATGTTTGAGGTATTTGGATTGGCTAAAAGTAATCCCGTTTGCTGCGATTTAATTAGCCATAAATTATATTAAAGGTGATGCCAGTAAACGATTATTGTAACGGGGCACTGCCGACTTGTACTTCTTCAGTACAAGTCGACTTCGCGCTACTTCAGTGCGAGTGGTGCCTCCGTCACTTCACGTACACTAGTACGTGTCGAGGAAGACTCGCTTTAAAACACTTGCTTTAAAGAGGATTAAAAGAAAGCTGTATTTAATGTAATTAAGCACTTCTGTTTCTGTAACGGGGTGTGTCGTTACATGAAATTAACACTTAAAGGTTGTTATTTAATATATTATCTAAAAGGTAGATAATATTTGGAAAATATTACTTTACATGGTAATATACTAAAAGCTTATCCATTGGTAGATATAGCCCATTATATCTACTTTCTCCGCGGTCCAGCCAGCGCTGGACGCGCGCAAAGAGAAAGACAGATAAGACTTTTAGTACATGTTTTGTATTAGTTCATAAATAAGTTAGTATTAAGTAGATTGACAAGAAGAACTTAATTATATTAATAAAGCTATTAATTAACCCTCTTTAAAGCAAGCGTTTTAAAGAGAGTCTTCCTCTGCACGTACTAGTGTACGTGAAGTGACGTGAAGCACCACTCGCACTGAGGCAGTGCGAAGTGGACTTGTACTGAAGCAGTACAAGTCGGCAGTTCCCCGTTACACCTGGTAGAACTTGTTGTCCGTCGAACGACCACAATTCCATCAGTAACATGGACATGTTAGATGATAATGGAAATACGCATCACGTTCACGTGATAGCTACTCCTTTCTAAGTGACAAAGAAAGGCGTGCGGTCGAACGAATAAATTCAACCGTAGGGAACGATGCCATCTTGGTCATGCTGTCCGGTTTGGACAGAGACGCCCTCCATTCAGCCATCGCCAAGTTCATAAAACATGAACTTGACGAGGTGAAGGAGAAGGTAGTCTTGCTGAATCAGCAAGGCTCTCAACAGGCAGATCTGTTGGGTTTACAGCAGGTTCAGACATTTGTACCTGGGATGACGCACACGCGTCGTCCCGAAACCTTAAAGATTGACATCTCTAAGTATAGGGGAGTTGAAGAAGACTCCCTCTTAAGATGGCTTGTCGAGTTGGACGATGCCATAAGGGCTCGTCACATCATCGACGAGCAAATGCAAGTCGCATTTGCTCAGTCAAATTTGGCAGGTCGTGCTAATACTTGGGCACTAGACCTGAAGTTGCGCGACCCATATGCCTTTGAATCGCTAGAGGCTTTTAAAGCCCGGCTCAAACAGACGTTTGAACCGCCTAGGGCTGAGTTCAGAGATCGATCAGAGTTTCTGAAACTCAAGCAAGGCAAGCGTGATGTGCACGCATATGCCCAGCACATACGACTCTTAGCGAGGTGTATTACAAATAACTTAGTCCATGAACACACGTTGATTACAGTGTTCATGCAAGGTCTTACGGATGTTATCGTAAAGAGCCACCTGTTCCTCTTATAACTGGATACGCTTGAAAATGCAATATCCGTTGCGGAACAGGAGGACTTTAGATTGAGACAGACTCAAGCTAGTTTGTCATCATATCGTCCTCCAAGACGACACGAACTGGGAGGTCCAGAACCTTCGAACAACAAGCGATTGCAGAAATGTAATCGCTGTCAAAAGTCAGGACACTACTCTCATGAGTGTAGTGCTCCGCGCCCAGTACCGAGAGGTACTGAACGTAATTATGGACCGAATGCCAAAAAGGGCAACGGTCGCGGGTCCGACGTTGTTGCGAAATCGCAACACGCGGACCGCCAAAAAACGGTCGGGGTCAGTAGGGGCGCAACAGTGGGGACTAATTCTCTCAACGTCTTCCGACTGTGATTGCGATATCACAGTCGGGTCCTCTACGGTTGACTCTCTGCTCGACCTAAGATCACCGGTATCTTCCTTGAATGTCGCCCGCTAGGCGTACATTCATGTCTCAATCCACTCGACTTCTTTGAGTGCTGGACCTTCCGTGCTGCCTGTGCATTCACACAGCCGCCGGCAGCTGGCTCCATAGGGTGATTAGAAATCATACTGTGATCTTGTGCAGTCGTACTAACGACCGTATCACAAGTGAGGCCATCGCACTCACTCGTAGTACATACACACGCTTGTGGACGCTCCAAGACGTTCATCAGATGGCCATCTGATGAACAAGTGGCAGGCTTCTTTACGGATCGATGCTGCCAGCTGATTCTTGGCTCATATTTCTGAGCCAAGGTAAACCTAGGATGACATCAAGTTTATGATCCAAATCCAGTACGATGAAATTATCGTCGTATTGTAAATCTTTTAAAGTGTAGTGTAAATTCACTACGTGTTTCGTTACTGTTCTGTCGCTAGACGCACTGTCATCCTCGTTGGAGGGATGTCGCGCTCAACATATTCAACCTTACGACCCTCTAGCGACGAATAAAGTTATTCGACGCCTCACAGTCCACTAGTGTAACGGGGCACTGCGACTTGTACTGTTTCAGTACAAGTCCACTTCACACTGCTTCAGATGTGAGTGGTGCCTCTCGTTAAGTAACGTACACTGTACGTGTAGAGGAAGACTTCTCTTAAGTCAAGTTAGCTTAAGAGGGTAAAATGAAAACTGTATTAATATAGTTAAGTGTCTTGTTAATCTATCTTTGTAAATGTTGTCTTAACTATAAACTAATACTAAACATGTAAATGAATTCTTATCTATCTTATCTCGTAACTCTCTTTGATTACTTCTACAGCTGATTAGTCTGCGGAATAAATAGACATAATGGTCTATACCTATTTATGGATAAGAATTCAGGAAATTACTATTTAAAGTAATTTCCTCCAAATATTATCTACCTTTTGGATAATATTAATTAACAATCTTTTATTGTTAATTTCATGTAACGATACACCCCGTTACATCACCCCTCCCTTAAACGACAATCACTCTGAATGTCATTAGGTGGAGTGGTCGCTAAATGACCACTTAATTTTTAAAATGATTTTGATTGGTCAGATCCATCATTTTAAATTCCATCGCATGAAGGAACAATTCATGCGGGGTGAGGATAGTGTTGAACCTTCGGCTGCGGTTCGTGCAGCCGCGGGTGACGCATTGTTATCTCTTGCGGTAGACGTTCCGTCTACCGTAGTGTCTTCCACTCGCACAACACTTGGTGTTGCGAGTGCACGTGGTGATTCACCACGTGAGTACGACCCCTCTTTAGAGGTCGATTATGAGTGCGAGTCGGACGAAATGGCCGACTCGGGGAGGATGGAACAGTCGCCTGATACCCGTCAGGCGGCTGATTATGAGCCTTCGAATGAGA
>NC_090619.1:3366271-3377563 GCF_004359215.1 Bremia lactucae
CACAATAAATATCCTTTATTTATTGCGACAAAGCTACATGGCCTTGATCCCAGCGCGAAGAACTTTCGCGCTGAGGAAGATTTCTATCTCGATGCTTTTCTAAAGCATCGATGGTTTAGTGGCAATAATAAGCGAGATAAAGTCTCGCTTATGCAAGCTTGGAGTGCGTTCATTCGCAATGTTAAAGACATTGGACGCGAAGCTTGGCTTCAAAAACTTAACGCGAATCGCGTTAAATTTGAGAAAAGAACTCCAACCGGTGCAAAGTATAAATTGCATCGGTTGTCACGTGAGGCTGGGCTTCCATGCCTCACGTGGGGTGATCCCTGTCCGTGTTGTGTAGACAACTCGAAGAGGGTAAAAGGGGATGTCTATTCCCTTTCTTCGCCCTGGGGAAGGGCTCGCATCTCTTTTGAGATGCGTGATGCGATTGACGTTTTGCAATCGATTTACACGCGCCAGGGGCGCGTGTTTTCCGATGGGTCTTGTCATACTGACGGACAAGGCCCTCAACGTCAGCAACCAGCTGGGAACGAGGCTCCCAGCTGTCTTGTGAAGGTTAATAAGCACGCCAGCGAACAAGATAACTCGTTCGCTGCCCCTTCACATCACGGTTGTTCTGAATACGTTCCACGAGGAAATGTTGACCACCGTGGGAGTCCACCAATGGTTGTGGTGGAGGAGGGAAAAATTAGATCCGAACCCTATGTCGGATCTAATGTCGAGGATCGACAAAATCGATCACTTCCTTCATGATTTGGAGGAGGGACTTGACCACGAGCGCGGCAAGCGTCGCTCGTTGGAGCAGACGGTGCAGGCTTACCATATCGAGCGGTTGGAAGATTGTTCGAAGAGTGCGTACTCCATGTTGGAGTGAGAGCGGGAATATCATGCTGTTCGCGATGAGCTGTCGTCAGTTCATCGCAGTTTCGAGGATATTCGGAACAAGCATGAGAAACTTCAGGTTCAACATGAGAATCTGGTTCGCGATCAAAATAATCTTTCGGGGATTTTTGAAAAGGGTGGACAAATCCGTCCTCGGAAGATGCCGCGTACTATGGTACGGGCGGAGCCGAACAACGTAAAACGTAGGGTGCGTTCGCATCCTTCGTGCAATTATATTGTGTACGCATTGCCTTTGCGATGCAGCACACGGAAAAGGCCCAATGAACTTGGTTAGTAGTTTACTGCTACCCACATTAGTGACTAAACGCTTAGGTAGGTCTTCGTAGAGAGTAGCCTTTTGATCATTAATGTTAAAATGAATGAATATTTGCTCTTCCATGTTTGTCTGCATTTCATTTCTGACGGTCCACTGCGTTAGCAATTGAATCCTGAACAAAACGGAATATTAATTCTCGAGTTCGCAAAAAGATTTCTGATGACTCATCTGTTTTGTCTTTTTCACGCTTTGTGCGTACTGCCATGAGATCATTCTCGTCTTCGATGTCGATTTCTTCGACATCGACATCAATCGCGTCGTTGTTAATTTCGACGCGAGATGAGCATAAGCCAGAAATGGTTTTGCTCGTGCGAGTCCCCCCCCCCTTAAACTAGAGGATCCCTCATATTAGGTGGGTATGCGAGGATGGCGTAAGCCTTTCACGAAGAACGGTGTATGCGTTGTAGACTCATGCACCGAATTATTGATGGTGAATTCGACCATCGGTAAAAACTCGCTCCCTGAACACCATAAGAAACTAGGTCTAAAAGTAAAAACTTCTAATCTGTGTGCAGAAATAACTTTGCCCTCCATTTTTTATTCTTTTTCTCTCCAATTCGGATACGATTGGACGTAACCTCGAAGTATCTCTTCGAGGACGCGATTTACGCGTTCTGTTTGACCATCCGTTTCTGGGTGATCGGATGTTGACATAGTCAGCCGTGTTCCGAGAGATCGGAACACGGATTGCCAGAACGCCGCCGTGAATCTCGGATCTCTATCCGAGACTAATTCACGGGGTAACCCATGGAGTTTGAATACCGTGTCGATAAAGACACGGGCACAACCCGGAGCCGTAATCGACTCTGGTACCGCAGCAAGATGTACCATCTTGCTGAATCTGTTTACAAAAACAAGGATTCCATTGTTGTTGTTGTCGTCTTCGGGAAATCAGAAGACGACGTCCATAGATACGGACTGCCGACACTCTGCCGGAAGTGGTAGAGGTTGAAGAGGTGCACGGGATGAAGGGCTAGGCTTCACCCGTTGACATACCTCGCAAGCACGAATGTACTTGCGCACGAACTGATACTGGCGGGGCCAGTAAAAGTCGCGACTTACTGTGAGGTAAGTCTTCTCACGTCCACGATGTCCACTTGTTGGAGCATCGTGACACTCATACATGATGCGCAAGCGCAAATCATTGTGAGTCGGGACGACGACACGTGGGGTGTCGCCGGTAACGGCTGTGTAATACAATAAGCCGTTACGTGTTGTGTATCGATCGGATGACGATCGATATAAAGCAGGTAGATCTTTAAAAGATTTATCGGATGGATTTATTAAATGATCCATCAAACATTGAAGGTCCTTATCTTCTTTATAGGCTTTCTTTATGTCATCAACCAAGGTTGATGACGGAACACTCGCAGTGAGTGTTGCATCAGTAAGATTATTTTCATTTTTGAAGTCACTGCTGACTCGAAATCGGGTTGGCGTGATAACGCATCAGCGACGACAGAAAGTCGTCCTGGTTTATGTTCGACGGAGATATTATGCTCCGTGAAGAAGGATAGCCACCTCGCCATTCTTTGCAAGAGGTATGGGCTGTTTACGGCCGTGCGTAGTGACGCATGGTCCGTATATACGATGGATGGTCTATCTCCGAGGAGATAGACCCTAAATTTAGCCAATGCATATTTCATGGCAAGGAGTTCCTTGTCATGCACTGGGTAATTGCGTTCAGCTGGTTGCAGCTGACGCGATTGGTAACAGACGACGCGCTCCGCCGTCTGAATCGTATTGCAATAACGCGCAGCCGATTGCGAAATCACTGGCGTCACAGACCACATGGAATGGTCTGTCTTGATCTGCGATCGCCAAGATAGGCGATTGCATCAAGCTTTGCTTGATACCTCCATACGAACGCTTACAATCAGCGTTCCATAACCATTTCTCGTCTTTTTTCAAGAGACGAGAGAGATGAACTGCCATCTCTGTATAATTGCGAGAGTACTTGTGCAAGTACGCCGCTAAACCAAAGAACTTTCTAAGTCCCTTGACATCGACTAGAACTGGCCAGTCGGTAATTGTCTTGATCTTTTCAGGATCAGGGCGCACGCCGCGTTTACCAACGATGCACCCAAGAAGTGGTATTTCGCTTGCAGCGAATATACACTTCTTGAGATATGCGTACATCTTATGCTTTCGAATAAGTATAAGAACCTGACGAACGTGAGTTTTATGAACTTTCACGTCCGTCTTACCGTGCATGGCCCGGCTATGGACGAATACATCGTCAAAATAACTCGGTGTGAATTCTCGCACCGGTCTCAACAGATTTGTTACACAACTGTTGAATGTTGCTGGGGCGTTACTAACCCCCTGAGGTATCACTAGCCATTTCCAGAGCATCCTACTGGGAGTGCCCACTGCTGAGTACGAGATGTCCCGTTAACGCATAAGGATTTGATAGAACCCATTCATCAGATCCATAGACGAAAAGGTCGTACTCTTAGACATGCCGTCTATGATTCCGTCTTTTCTAGGTATCAGCGTTTGAGCCGGTACCTTTGCAGCATTCAGTTTGTTGAATGCGTGCACTATCCGCCACCCTCCTTTCCCTTGAGTGGCTCTAAAGTTTGAGTAGTGTATTTTTCAATCCTAGTCTTCACATCGAGGACACTTTCGTCCATCGGTGAGCTGCTGAGAACCCGTTCGTTCTCTGCAAAAATTACCGCTGACCGAATATCGGTTACGTAATCGTCCTCTGTGACGAATACGCAGATCTGCTTGATTTTACCACCATGCAGATCTCTCAAGAACCGCTTCGGTTCTAGGGTTGGTAATTGAGTTATCTCCAAAGTTAACTTCGAAGGCGCATACAGATCAAGAGTAGAAGCGCCTACTCTTGAACCGTTATTAACCAACTCATTCAATGTCTCGGTTTCTTCCTGGAATTTATCCACAGGCTGCCGAGGGATTAACCCCTCGGAATCTTGAAGTCTAGTTACTTCAACTATTTGAGGAGATTTCTCCTCAAGTACGTGAGGACCTTTTCCCTCAACATCTTCCGAGTGATTGCGCTATCACAGTCGGGTTCTCTACTGTCGGCTCTCTATTCGACCTAGGATCATCGTGTTGTCCCTATGTCTCAATCCACTTGACTTCTTTGAGTGGTGGACCTTCGGCGCTGCCTATGCAATAGCACAGCAGCCGGCAGCCGGCAGCTGACTCCACAGTGTGATTAGTAATGACACTGTGATCTTGTGCAGTTGTACTAACGGCCTTACCACAAGTGAGGCCGCCGCACTCACTCGTAGTAAATCCACACGCTTGTGGACGCTCAAGACGTTCATCAGATGGCCATCTGATATACAAGTGGCAGACATCTTTACGGATCGATGCTGCCAGCTGATCTTTGGCTCGTATTCTTTTTCTGAACCAAGGTAAACCTAGGATGACATCAAATTTTTCATCCAAATCCAGTACGATGAAATCATCATCGTACTGTAAATCTTTTACGTGGAGTGAAATTTCACTACGCGCTTTCATTACTCTGAGTGACAAATCATTTGTCACTTTTAACTTCAAGGCGATGAGGGATACCTCATCACCAGGTGCAGAAACACATAATAATTGTGTCTGGAGCAATTTTAGTGAAGAGATTTGCAAATTCTCTTAAGGTTGCTGGATCAGTAGGGCGTTGCGCCCTTACTGACCCCGACCGTTTTTTGGCGGTCCGCCTCGCTGTTGCGATTTCGCAACAACGTCGGACCCGCGACCGTTGCTCTTCTTGGCATACGGTCCATAATTACGTTTAGCATCTCTCGGTACTGGGCGTGGATCACTACACTCATGAGCGTAGTGTCCTAACTTTTGGCAGCGATTGAATTTCTGCACGCTTGTTGTTCGCATAGCGAGGTTTCTCGCTTTCGACATTTGAGAGGTCCATGGGCTCTGGCCCTCCTAACTCGTGTCGTCTTGGAGGGCGATAAGATGTCGAACTAGCTTGAGCCTGTCTCGGGCTAAAGTCCTCCTGTTGCGCAACGGATATTGCTTCTTCAAGCGTATCCAGTTCCAAGCGGAACAGGTGGGTCTTTACGGGACCATCCATAAGACCTTGCATGAACACTGTTATCAACGTGTGTTCATGAACTGGGTTATTTGTTATACAACTCGCTAAGAGCCGTATGTGCTGGGCATATGCGTGAACATCACGCTTGCCTTGCTTGAGTTTCAGAAGCTCTGAACGAGCTCTGAACTCAGCCCTTGGCGGTTCAAACGTCTGTTTGAGCCGGGCTTTAAAAGCCTCTAGCGACCCAAAGACGTATGGGTCGCGCAACTTAAGGCCCAATGCCCAAGTTTTGGCACGACCTGCCAATTTTGATTGAGCGAATGCGACTTGAATTTGCTCGTCGGCGATGTGACGTGCTCTTATGGCATCGTCCAACTTGACAAACCATCTCACGAGGGAGCTCCCCTATACTTAGAGATCTCAATCTTTAAGGTTTCGGGACGACGCGTTTACGTCATCCCAGGTACAGGGGTCTGTACCTGTTGTAATCTCAACAGTTCTGCCTGTTGAGATCCTTGCTGATTCAGCACGGCTACTTTTTCCATCATCTCGTCAAGTTCATGTTGTATGAACTTGGCGATGGCTGAATGGTGGGCATCTCTGTTCAAATTAGACAGCATGGTCAAGATTGCATCGTTTCCTACAGTCGAACTCATTCGTTCGACTGCACTCCTTTCTATGTAGCGTTGAAAAGAGTAGCTTTCACGGGCAACGTGATGCGTATTCCCACTATCATCTAACATGTCCATGTTAAATGAAGGAATTGTGGTCCTTGGACGGACTATAATGTGCTACCAGGTGTAACGGGGCACTACGACTTGTTAAATAGTAATGTTCAGAAATCTTATCCATAAATAGGTATAGGCCATTATATCTATTTACCCCACAGACTAATCAACTGTGGATGTAAACAAATGAGAGACAGATAAGATAAGATTTTAATTGCATATTTAGTATTAGTTTATAATAAAGTTAGAGTTAACAGATAGAAAGAAGAGTTACTTAAAACATATAAATACAGTTTTCATTTACCCTCTTTAAGCTACTTACCCTAAAGAGAAGCCTTCCTCTGCACGTACCAGTGTACGTAAAATAACGTAAGGCACCACTCGCAACTAAAGTAGTGCGGAGTGGACTTGTACTGAAGCAGTAAGTAATATCCTCCAAATATTATCTACCTTTTAGATAATATATTAATTAACAACCTCTAAGTGCTAATTTCATGGAACGATACACCCCGTTACAACTATCGAAGTAGAAGCTGATTAAAGAAAAGGTTATTTCCTTAATTTTGTACTTCTTTATTTATTTCGTCTGATAGGAATAATATTTCTGTAGCGGGACGCCCCATTACAATCATCGTCGGCGTTCGAAGCATCAGCTATTGTGGGAGAATGGCCCGTTCGACCTGCGAACACGACTTTGTTGGAATATGCACCAATAATTTGCATAGGTTGACGTTTCACGTCACGCGCAGAGAAAGTGCGTAATGCGACTTTTCAAGATATATACAAAGAATGTACAGTGAGTGCAAGTTAAGGGCTTATTGCTCACCTGGGTAACACTGTCGCATGCTCTATGATGTGTCAGATACTAAATAACTCCTATTAAGTAATTTACAACAGGCTAATTAGTGATGCACAAGTAGGGTTAAGATAATACATATTGGCTTCCCATTTACTACTTCGTTCGTAAGCGACAAGTTTTCGTACTCCTTTCAAAGGTATGAGGCGGTATGGTTGTTGCCGATTCCGACCTAGCCCTTACGTGACTAAAAGTAGTCGGAAGTTCGACATCACTTGCAGGTGAGTTGGTAGTTCGGCTCAGAACCTGTTAAAATGGGAGGCGCTTTTCAAGATGATGAATATTCTTACTGAGATGGATGATCGAATGTAGAAGATAGAAACTTCTCAATCCAGGTTGGCATATGATGGAGGGTTAAGAGGTGCGGTCGAAAGTGGGATTTTAATTAGGTGCAGATTTCGCTGATCGACTTCACCGCGATGCCTCGGATGATTCCTTGATGAGGGGACGAAATAAAATGTTGGGTGACCAAAATCGTTATCATCCAAGAGCACGAGCTAGGGTGGCATAGAGGGAACTAGAATTCCCTTAAATCCCTGTGCAATTTCCTTCGTATCAACTCAAAGCCCCTGGTGCCAATTCAGTGAACGCCACCCCTGTCTACCAAAGTCATATCTTATTATTCCATGCTAATGTATTCAAATGTGCAAACGCCTGGTTTAAGCACTCTAATTTTTTTACAATAAACGATGTAAGCCCATCAATTCACCAACTTGATGGGTAAATTATAGGACCCCGGATGACAGACAACGAAAGTTGGCTATTCGAAAATTCGAGGGACCGAAGTATATGCTGGTCTGGCCTCAGTTTTTTGTAGTAGGGAAAAACGTTTTGGCGACAGGTTCACATGGCTCAAGAATCATGTGAATTTCTTTGAATTGAAAGTGTCAAAATTGACATTTTGCGGACAATATCTTACGAGCACTGCCAAAAGATATTTTAGCAAATAAGTGGATTCATGGTGGCAAAGTTTAACAACTCTACAATACGTGATGCAGAGGATACATGACACGTTCAAGACAACAAAAACTGCTGATTAAGCAATTAAACTCTTTACTATCAAAAAGGATACAAGGCGGTCTTAGCCTGAGCATTTTTGATACTTGGTGGCTGTAAGCAATGTAGCAGGGGGCAGAACGCAACACGTACTGAACAATATTTTCAGATTCGCCTCGATTCGCCTTCTCAAATTTGGCTACCATTTTAATGGCCAAGTACTCAACCCAGAGAATCATTTTTTTTGGCTCAAGCTGAGGAATTGGCTCATTTCGCCCAAGCGATCGAGCTCGAATCTCGATCAGGCCGACATTTTGGAAAAGAGGTGGTGGTCAACATTGAAAATAAGATGGGGCGCAAGGAAACCCGCACGTGTTATAATTGCGGTAAATTCGGACACGAGAAATCCGACTGCAAATCTACACAAGAACTTTGAAATAACGGCCGACACGCAAAATCAGCCGAATATATAGTTTTGGCGATTCAGGAGGCCAGACGAAACCGCAACGATTTTGATAACTCATGCGATATTACTGAAAGCTTGAGTTCAGATGCCTGGATACTAGACAGCGGGTCTAGCAGACATCTCGTAAATGACGAATCTTTATTAAAAAATCTTAAGCCGTGTCAATTGGGCGGATGGCGAGATAATCCGACTCACTCAAGAGTAGTCGCCATTTTGCTCTGCATCGCAACCATGAGCTGCAGCATCTTCACTCCATAAACATGTTAACACTTCCATTAAGCACGTCTTTTGCATCGACATGCACCTCTCTTCAAGCTGCAATGGATACCAGTTCTGTCTGGAGCATATAAACGCGAGCGTAAGCACAGTGTTAGGTCGAAACTGTGGTTTTGACGGTGATGTCTCATGGTCGTGGGAAACAAATCACACTTACCGAGGTATACGTGGCTTCCGAGCTTTCAAAAAACATTAACACGGACCGAGTTACAGTAGTAATGCAGGCTCAATAGATATTCCGAGTTACTTTTCTACTTACGTCCAATAATAAATTGTGAGCCTTAGTACAAAATACGGTTCTCGCTTTCCTTTGTTGTCTTGAACGTGTCATGTATCCTCTGCATCACTTATTGTAGCGTTGGTAAAACTTCAATCGTGATGCCTATATTTGGTGGGCAAAAGTATTTCCTAAGGACGAACGGGTTCACAGCAGCTCATCGATGGACGAAAGTGTCCAAGATTAGAAGACTCGGAGGACGTTAAAGGGCTAAATCACGTCTTGCAATGCCAAGAGAGAAGTTTGTCTTCTGCTTCTGTCCAGGCTTCTTTATTCACCGCAGGGCTTAAATGATGGAAAGATTACCCGAAGAGTTTTCACTCTTGGGAACTGATCAAGTGTAAGGGTTTTAGTCTTGGTTTATCGGTAATTCTTGCACCTTAACACGAAGGTCAGATGGAATGGTGATATTCGACATTGACATGAAACAGAATGTGCTTTACGTGCAAGTGGTGGACACTGCGAAAAATCTAAAGGCCTCAGAAGAAGTGATAACCGCGGTGCTTGCTGAAGGATCAAAGTCACCCAGGACCGACATCCAAAGTGGTACATTGTATCACTTTCACCAAAGGTTTGGTCATCTTTCGTATGACACCATTTAAAGTATGGCAAAGGAACCAGATTCTGGAATTGTGATTACGAGCTTCTCAAGACAAACATGAATTTCGTGTGCTCAAGGGAAGCAGACCAAAAACGCCTAGTCGAAAAAAAGACACAGGTATCAACTCCCCAATAGATTGNNNNGTCTCGGTTTCTTCCTGGGATTTATCCACAGGCTGCCGAGGGATCAATCCCTCGGGATGCTAAAGTCTAGTCACTTCAGCATTAACTATTTGAGGAGATTTCTTCTCAAGCACGTGGGAACTTATTCCCTCAACGTCGATTGCGCTGTTTCAGTCGGGTCCTATACGGTCGACTCTCTACTCGACCTAGCAGCATCGAGCCGTCCATTTTGGATAACCGGTATCTTCCTTGAATGTCGCCCGCTAGGCGTTAATTCATGTCTCAATCCACTCGACTTCTTCGAGTGGTGGGACCTTCGCCGCTGCCTGTGCATTAGCACAGCCGCCGGCAGCTGACTCCACAGTGTGATTACTAATCACACTGTGGAGTCAGCTGCCGGTGGCTGTGTTAATGCACAGGCAGCGCCGAAGGTCCACCACTCGAAGAATTAACTTCGGAGATAACTCAATTACCAACCCTAGAACCTAAGCGGTTCTTGAGAGATCTGCATAGTGGTAAAATCAAGCAGATCTGCGTACTCGTCACAGAGGACGAATACGTAACCGAGATTCGGTCAGCGGTAATGTTTGCATAGAACGAACGGGTTCTCAGCAGCTCATCGATGGACGAAAGTGTCCTCGATGTGAAGAATCGGATTGAGAGATATATACTACTCAATCCTGGGAGTCACTTTAGACAAACCTTCATATAAAGATTTGATTGAATTCAGGGATGTATTCCCTGAAATAGTTCCATGCGAATGGCTAGTTATGCCACAGGGGCTTAATAACGCCCATGCAACATTCAACAGTTTCGACGAAGTATTTGTTCATAGCCGGGTCATGGACGAAAGACGGACGTGGAAGCTTATAAAACTCACGTTTATCAGGTTCTTACACTCATGCGAAAGCAGAAGTTGCACGCAAATCTTAAGAATCATATTCGCTGCAAGCGAAATACCACTTCTTAAGTGCATCGTCGGTAAACACGGCGTGCGCCCTGATCCTGAAAAGATCAAGGCAATTACCGACTGGCCAATTCAAGTCGATGTCAAGGAACATAGAAAGTTCCTTGGGCTAGCTGTGTACTTGCACAAGTACTCGCACAATTATGCCAAGATGACAGTTCATCTATCTCGTCTCTTGAAACAAGACGAGGAATGGCTATGGGAAGATGTTTGTTAGCGATCCTTCAAAGGTATCAAGCAAAGCTTGATGCAATCGCTCATCTTGGCGATTGCAGATCAAAACAGGCCATTCCATGTGGTCTGTGACACCAGCGATTTCGCAATCGGCTGTGCGTTAATGCAATACGATACAGACGGCGCGGAGCGCGTCGTCTGTTACCAATCGCGTCAGCTGCAACCAGCTGAACGCAGTTACCCAGTGCATGACAAGGAACTCCTTGCCATGAAATATGCATTGGCTAAATGTAGGGTCTACCTCCTAGGAGATAGACCGTTCATCGTATATACGGACCATGCGTCATTATGCACGGCCGTAAACAGCTGACACCTCTCGCAAAGAATGGCGAGGTGGCTACCCTTCTTCGCGAAGTAGAGTTTCTATGTGGAATATAATCCAAAGCGACTTAATGTCGTCGCTGATGCGTTATCACGCCGACCCGGTTCCGAGCCGGCTTCGCACTCCAGCAATAAATACAATCCCACTGTTGCAACACTCATTGCATCAACTTTGTTTGATGACATAAATAAAGCCTACACAGAAGAT
>NC_090619.1:3377663-3390372 GCF_004359215.1 Bremia lactucae
TAATTTCCTCCAAATATTATCTACCTTTTGGATAATATTAATTAACAATCTTTTATTGTTAATTTCATGTAACGATACACCCCGTTACAACTAGGGCTTTGAGTGACAAACTATTTGTCACTTTTAACTTCAAGGGGATGAGGGATACCTCATCGCCAGGTGCAGAGACACATAATGATTGTGTGTCTGGAGCAACGTTAGTCAAGAGTTTTGCAAATTCTATTGAGGTTGCTGAATTAGTAGGGCGTTGCGCTACTACTAACCCCGGCCATTTTTTGGCGGTCACCTCGCTGTTGCGATATCGCAACAACGTCGGACCCGCGACCGTTGCTCTTTTTGGCATTCGTTCCATAATTCCGTTCAGTACCTCTCGGTACTGGGCGTGGGGCACTACACTCATGAGCGTAGTGACCTAACTTTCGACAGCGATTGCATCTCTGCAATCGCTTATTGTTCGAAAATCGAGGTCTCTCGCTTTCAACGTTAGAGGTCCATAGGTTCTAGACCTCCAAGCTCTTGTCGTCTCGGAGGACGATACGATGACGAACTAACTTGAGCCTGTCAAGTCCTCCTGTTCCGCAAAGGATATTGCTTATTTAAGCGTATCAACTTCCAAGCGGAACACATGGGTCTTCACGGGACCATCCGTACGACCTTGCATGAACACCGTGATCAACGTGTGTTCATGAACTGGATTCTTCGTGATAAAACTCGCTAAGAGTCGTATATGCTGGGCATAAGCGTGAACATCACGCTTGCCTTGCTTAAGTTTCAAAAGCTCTGATCGAGATCTGAACTCAGCCCTAGGCGGTTCAAACGTCTGTTTGAGCCGGGCTTTAAAAGCCTCTAGCGAGGTGGTAGCCCAACTTGAGGCCAAGTGCCCAAGTTTTAGCACGACCTGCCAAATTTGATTGAGTAAATGTGACTTGCATTTTTTCGTCGACGATGTGACGAGCCTTTATGGCATCGTCCAATTCGACGAACCATTTTAACAGGGATTCTTCTTCGACTCCCTTAAACTTAGAGATGTCAATCTTTAAGGTTTCGGGACGACGCGTGTGCGTCATCCCAGGTACAGAAGTCTGTACCTGCTGTAACCTCAACAGATCTGCCTGTTGGGAGCCTTGCTGATTCAGCAAGGCTACCTTCTCCTTCACCTCGTCAAGTTCATGCTTTATGAACTTGCGATGGATGAATGGAGGGCGTCTCTGTCCAAACCGGACAGCATGACCAAGATGGCATCATTCCCTACAGTCGAACTCATTCGTTCGACCGCACTCCTTTCTTTGTCACTTAGAAAGGAGTAGCATCACGCGAAACGTGATGCGTATTTCCATTATCATCTAACATGTACATGTTACATGATGGAAATGTGGTCCTTGGACGGACTACAACGTACACTAGTACTGTAACGGGGCACTAGGACTTGTACTGCTTCAGTGCGAGTGGTGCCTCACGTCACTTCACGTACACTAGTACGTGCAGAGGAAGACTCTCTTTAAAACGCTTGCTTTAAAGAGGGTTAATTAATAGCTTTATTAATATAATTAAGTTCTTCTTGTCAATCTACTTAATACTAACTTATTTATAAACTAATACAAAACATGTACTAAAAGTCTTATCTGTCTTTCTCTTTGCGCGCGTCCAGCGCTGACTGGACCGCGGAGCAAGTAGATATAATGGCCTATATCTACGATGTATAAGCTTTTCGAGTATTAGTACGTAAAGTTGTAATTTCGAAACATTATCTACCCTTTAGATAAAATATTAAATAACAACCTTTAAGTGTTAATTTCATGTAGCGATACACCCCTACATGAATTGTGTTCAAGCTTTTGAGAGGTTGAAGCTTGAGTTATCCGGAAGCAGAACTGATCAATACACCTTCATTTCACCCTACTTGGAAGAGCTGAGATTCGAGGTCACGAATCCAAGCTTGATGTCGTAGTTATTACATTTAAGCGGGCTATGTATCATTTTTCGGGAAGGGCTTGGAGTATATAAGCCATACAGTGAGCGTGGGATATCCGTAAATGGAACCTTTATGAAGACGTTAGTCGGTAAAATACTCCGTGTAGCGTGCTTACAACGAGATTCAAATAATCGGAGTTGGGATCGCATCGGTGGAGAACGAAGATAACTGGACCTGGCTTTCGAATTTATTACTCTTCCACCTACAACCAGCTCCAGCATTCGTCATATTGGATAGGGACAAGGTACATATAAAAGCTACGCAGACAGCGTCACCAGACGTCCGACACTTTTTTTGCTTCCGCCATTTGATGGAGAATTTTAACAAGATATACAAGTCCAAGGCTTTAAAAAATTCGACGTGAATATTGGCTCGTTCACGGACAACAGTGGAGTACGAGAAGGTGGTAGAAAATATCGCAAGTGTGAATAGCAGTGCGTCGGCGTGGCTTCAGGGAATTAGTCGTGAAAAATGCTCAACGGCTGGTTCCCCATGCCTAAGATACAACACTTTGACGTCAAATAACGTGGAATTCGTAAATAGCGTGTTGAAGGGAATTCAGAGTCTTTCAGTCATCGTCTGCTTGATGGAAATCGAGCGCTACATGACATGCAAGTGGTCTGAAAACGTCAAGAAAGTGATAGGGTGGGGGTACTGGGGGTACGAACGCCATATGCATCGCGCAAGGTGGATACAACATTGGCCGATGCGTAATGTGGTAAAGTTGGTGAATGCTCGGCCTTATGCTTCATCGTCGCAATTAGTACAGATGCGGAGAATATCCCAGTGAAATTTTCAGTTCAATTTTGTGATAAAATTGTACGATGCTCGTGTGGTAACTTCAATGATGTTCGATCGCCTTGCGTTCATGCCCTACTAGCTCTGAGGCACTCCAAACAATTGCTCGACTTGGTCACGTATTTCCATGAATCCAGGAAATCATCAACGTATCCAATTGCCTATTCTGAAAGAGCCGAAGACAAAATATTGCCGATTGTGCTTAAAGGTGTCCTTACAAGAGTTGTGTGCAACGCTCAATCTATTTGAAAAAAGAGGGCGCCCAAAAAAGAAGCGGATCCCATCACAACAAGCAACTGAAATAATTGAAAAGCGCCAAACCAGAAAGTGCGGAATGTGCCACCAATTTGGTCAAAATCGTAGTACCTGTCTGAGCAAGGACGCACGATTGTATGCTTCGTTATCTCTCGTAAATATTGCATGACAATTAGAGGTTTTTCATCCAAAACTGGGTTTTCCTCGCCGTAAAAACTGAATACATGTTTTATAATTAATGCGAATGATTTAAGATAAGTTTGTAGTTTCCTTCATTCTATAGTAAAGCTAAATAGCAGCGCCTTCAATCGTATCTCTTCGTGATCCAATCTTGTGTATACTCGTAAGTATATTATTCATGTGTGGTAAATATTATTTACTTATTTTTAATAGCGGAAAAAAAAAATATAAATTATTGTGATCTATGTATTTATTACTATTTGGCATATTTTTTATATTCCCAGTTAAAATATATAATTAAATGCAAAACCCCGTTGCACTTGTAATGAATTTTTTTGCGAGGGCATTAAACTACTAACCGCAATTTTTTATCTAAGATAATCCAATAGGCCGACTATGAGAGATACGTGCTGCTGCATGATTTCAGGAAAGGCGAACGTACACTCGCTAAAATATCACATGTTTCCGTTAATTATCCTCCTGTATCATAGGATTCTCTCTTCCCTTTTATTTTTTGCGGCAAGAGTACTTCTAAAGCAAATTTGTTTGAGATTACAACCACAGTAAATTTGATATTACAAAGGACTTTGAAGTGTTATGTGCTCTTCGTGGGAGTTCAGTCTCATTGAACAAAACAGTTTACCACGTGGGAGTTCAGTCTCATTGAACAAAACAGTTTACCACAACACTACAGCATAATCACCGAACGTGAAACAGAAAGTTTCATCATTAGATCGTATGGGTTTATGGGCTACCGAGTTCAATATCAACAAATGATATGTTTAATTTTTGGAAATTAGAATTCAAAGATAAGCTAGCCAGAGTCCGAGGACTGCAAATTTCTGGCGTCAAGCAGCATTTCGCGTCCAGGTAACGGTTAAGTGCTGTCGGAACAGTCGGAAGAAGCCTTTGTGTAACGGGCATTTTCCGCTGCACCGCTCTAGTAACAGCTAACCTACACTGATAACAGTGTAGGCGACGCTTGTAACGAAGTGTCCGTTATATAAATATTATTACCTATAGAGTAATAATCAATGAGAATGAACATTACCTTTTTTTCTTGACATTGTCAATATTACATACACGGTAATATTGTAGTGGCAGTTGTATAACAGTTCTGTTCATTGGTTGTATCAAGTCTTTTAATCAATCCCGCCAATCGTTGCTAAACGCGCGAATTGGCGGTGACTCTGCGTAGTTTCATATTGATATATTAAGGCAGGACAATCAAAAGCATGAGTACATAGGAATTAAATTAAATTAATATAATTTTACTTTTTCCATATATAGTAAGCTCCTAAGTATTTACTTTCAGTTGCGAAACAAGGCTTCGTAGCTTTCAACATTCCTCTGCACGTCTGATGTGAAGTATTTGGAGCAACCTACCTTCATTAGATTAGCTAGTACTAATGAAGGTAGTCCATTAAACGACCACGTACATACCATCTATAAATGAACCATGTAGATGAAGAAGAAGGAAGCTTTCGCGCTACGCGTAGAGGTTCACGCACTTGAGTGACCTCGAATGGAAAGCGGTCGAACGGATGCGTTCGACCGTAGGCGAGCCAGCTGCAGCGCCATGTTGCTTGCTCTGCAAAGAGACGATCAACATGCGATTATAGCCGAGTTCATACAGCAATAACTCGACGCGCCCGATGAAAAGTAACCTTGCTTCACGAACAAGGCTCCAACTGGCAAAACTATTGAGAGAACAAGGCGCTGGGCCTTACGGCTCAAGCTTCACGATTTGTAGGAGGTGTAAGACCTGCTCAGGCAAACGTTTAAGCCGTTACGTGGTAAATGCAGGGCTCGTGCAGTAATCCTGGATTAAAGGTAGAGAAAGTGTGACATTCACGCTTACCCAACATACGATTCCTTGTGAGTTGTATCGCGTGTAAGCACATTGATGAACAAATATATTCATCAAGGGTCTAGCAATGATCCTCTCAAGACCCAACATTCCGTCTCGAATTAAGAACGCTAGATTAAACCCGTCGGAATTTAACTCCATGGTATGATGGGCGATGGGTGATGGGTGATGGACGTACTAATGATTGAATCACAAGCATGGCCATCGCATTCACTCGTAGTACATCCAAGCGCATGTAGACGCTTCAAGACAGTCATCATCCGACCATCTGATGAACATAAAACAGGCATCGCATACGGGTCGATGCTGCCAATTTAGGCATTGCTCGCACTTTCTGAGCCAAGATTTCCGAAAATGACATCAAAAACATTTCAACCAAAAATAATCCAGTGCAATGAAATCATCATTTTACTGTTTACCATTTAATGTGCCTTAAATACCAACAACAAAATGTTTACTGTTACGGATGCGCCTGTTGCAAGACGTACAGCCATCTTCGTGAAAGGTATATCGCCCTCAACGAACTTGAGCCTAATATCTTCTAGTAATTGGTGTCGAATGAAATTGTCCGATGGCCCACAATCAACTAGCGAGCGAAGTAACAAATCATTAGTCACTTGAATTGCTAGGTGATGAGGGAAAACCCATCACCAGGGGCAGTAACACACACTGACTGTGTCTTGGAAGCAACTCTCGTTAAGAGGCCTGTAAATTCTCGTGACGTTGCCGGATCAAATCGATCTCCGCACCTACTCACCCCGAAAGTATTTTTGACGATCTGTTTCGCGCGCCAGGCCCGCGTCCTCTGTATTACCAAGTGGTCGATTATTTCGCTCAGCATTTATGCTGAAGCACTACATCGTATCCTGTCTTTTGACAGCGACTGCATCTTTGCATAAGTTTGTTACTTGAAGAGCGAGGGATCTCGCTATCAACGTATATAACAGAGGTCTTGGGTTCGGGACCTCCGATCTCTTGTAGTCTCGTGGATGATAGAGTTTGAAAAACGAAAGCCTGTTTCAGGCTGATTTTTTTCTGTTACGCTATCGATATCCTATGGACAAGAACAGGCAGAGCCGAAGATCGATAACTCGGACAAAAGGGAGGAATAGGTCGAGTGAACCGGGATAGATCGCTTGCCTTGAGAGAGACATCAAGGAAATATATAACGTCAGTCTATAAGAGAAAGTACGAAATTGCTGGATTCACTGGTAAATTTAATCTAGAGGATCTCGATGTGGTTGCGCAACCACACCTCGAGGCAAGGGGTCTACTCCCCAAATAATAAAATGAACAAATTCCGAAATACTCGAGGAAAAAAGTCTCCAATAATTTGAGGGAATAAGTCCTCAGGAACCTTTCAGAATTATTTCCAAGTTACAAACTGAGCCTCTCAATGTCTTAGAGCAACGGATTAAGTGTAGGCGCTTACACACATACTCTGATAGCGCCTCCGAATTTAAATTTGAAATTCATTCATGTGCCAACGCTAGTGGCAAAGTCTAGCATCGGCGTAGATGTCACAAAGAATGAGTTCGTGACCATATTTGGTCGGCAAAAATATTCCGGAGAACGAGCGGGGTTCATAGCAGCTCATCGATGGACGAACGTGTCCTCGATGAGAAGACTCGGATTGGACGATTTACGTCTTAGTCTCGGGATTCGTTATAACATATAAAATTTTCATCGAATTCGAGGGTGTGATCCCTGATTTAAATTGTGCGAATTGCTTAAGGATAAAGTCATACGAGGTTCGAAATACTGTGTGGCCACTGCCTCGCGAATATGTACAAGTGATCGACAAGTTTTTTGCCAATCGCATAGAAGCGGACCATGTGAGGGAGTTAACCTCCCCACAAACTTTCTGACCTTCTGTATGCGTAAGGCCACAGGAAAGTGGCAGATAGTGCATGCATTCAATAAGTTGGACGCTGCAACAGTATCGGCTCAAACACCGATACCGAGAAAGGACGTGATCATGGATGGTATGTCAAAGAGTACCATCTTTTTGTCCATGGATCTATTGGCGGGTTCTATGAGATCCTTATGCGTTACAAGATACTCCGTTCACAGCAGTAAGCACCTATGCAGTATGCTTTGCAAATGGCTAGTAATGCCACAGGGACCTGGTTACGCCCCTGTAGAATTCAACAGATGTGTTTCCAATCTGTTGAGATTGGTGCGAAATTTCGCACCGAGTTATTTTGATGATGTCTTCAATCATAGCCGACCCATGAACGGAAAGTCGGACGTAGAAGTATATCGTACACACGTTCGAGAGGTACTCATGCGTAAGCACGAATTGTATGCAAATCTCAAGAAGTGTCTATTCACTGCAATCAAAAGACCACTTCTTGGGTGCGTTGTGGGTAAAAAGGGTGTACGCTCTGATCTTAAAAAGATCAAAGCGATCACCGACTGGCCTGTGCAAGTCGATGTAAAGGGACTTTGAAAGTTCCTCGACTTAGCGGCGTACTTGCATAGGTAATCGCGCAACATTACCGAAATAACAATCTATCCTTCTTGTTTACTGAAGAAAAGGTAACATGGTCATTATTGTCAGCGCTCCTTCGAAGGTATCAAGCAAAGCATGATGCAATTGCCGATCTTGGCAAGTGCAGAACAAAACAGACCATTTCATGTGGTCTGTGACGCCAGTGATTTTGAAATTAGCTGTGCGTAAATGCAGTACGATACAGACGGCGCAAAGCGCGTCGTCTACTATTAATCGCGCCAGCTTCAATTAGCTAAGTGTTATTACCCAGTGCTTGACAAGGAACGTCTTGCGATGAAATATACATTGGCTAAGTTCGAATTCTATCTCTTATGAAAGAGCGTTTATTGTTTGCACGAGCCATGCGTCTTTACGCTCGACTGTACGCTGTCCGCAGTCATGCAAATAATGGAGAGGTGGTTGTCTTTCTTCGCAAAGTATTTATTCCGTGGAACATAATTGAAACGACTTAATGATGACGCTGATGCGCTTTCGTGCCGACAGCGCCGACCAATATTGCGGATTAGCCCACTATTGCAACACTTAATTTAACTGTTCCGCCGTCAAATTTACTTGACGACGTTAGAAGAGCTGCTAAGAAAAGACGGCTCTTAAAGGTTTGATGGTTTTTCAGAAATCCCTCAAAACTTTCTTAAAAGGGTTGTCACCAATGTATCAATATTCCATCAGATCGATGCACGACACGCAGCGAATTCCTGAATTATACAGCCATTGCCGGCGATGTACCTCGTGTTGTCGTTCCCACCCACAACAATTTTGCGCTTGTGCATCATTTACATCTGTCACGACGCATCTGGGCATGGTGGACGAGAGAAGGCTTGCTTCACAGTAAGTCGCGATTTTTACTGGCCTTACCAGTATTAATTCGTGCGCAAGTACATAAGTGCTTGCGAAATTTGTCAACGGGCGAAAACCTAGTCCTCTATCCAGTGCTTCGATTCAACATTTGCCTGTTTCGGCAGATTTTGGTAGTCCGTATTGATGGACATCGTCGATAGGTTTCCTAAAGACGCTCACAAGAATAATGATGTTCTTGTGTTCGGAGATCGAATCAGCACGATGTTACATCTTGCTGCAGTTCCCGAGTCGATCACAGTCAAACGTTTTGCTCGCGTCTTTATCGAAACGATATTTCGACTCCATAAATTTGCTTCGTAAACTGGTTCGAACCGAGAACCCCGGTTCACGGCGGAGTTTTGGCAATCCGTGTCAGATCACCCGGAAGACGATTGAAAATGTAAGCTTCTGATTACCCTAAAACATACGGTCAGATAGAACGCGCAAATCGTGTCCTCGAAGAAAGACTACGAGAATACGTCAACATGTTTACATGTTCGAGTGAGCTCTTGCCAATGGCAGAAAATGTCATCAACAATTTAGTGCATGCATCAACAAAGCATACACATTTCTTCGTAAAGGGTGGCTTACGTCATCCACGCACACCCACCTTGTTATGTGTAACTCTAGCTCAGGGGAGGGATTCGCTCGAGCAAAATGCGATCTGGCTCTTGTTCATTACACATTGACTCACTAGTCAATATGAAAGATACTGATGTTGACCTTATCAACATAAATGCAGACAAACTCCGCAAAAGCAAAGAGCCTATTGCTGACTTTGGCAAAAACGATGCTAATATATTCAGCATCAACAATCGTAGTACCAATGAGAGAAATGACGCTTTCGCTGAATAAAATAGTGATATTTCCGCAATGCGCACCGATTGCACTGAAAACTTAAACAAAACCGAATCAGGAGAATGCATCGTGCTGGATCGAGAAGCAGCGGTCCGCTTCTTGCAGGATTCCATCGATTATGTGGTGGACCGGCAGAAGCGGAACGCTGACCAAAATGGGCATATAAAAGTTCTTTTATTTAAAGTTGACGATCTAATCCTACAGCTTAGGGTTTAGGGTTTCAAGTTTCGTTGAGCGACGCTTCCCTCCAAAACATAAGATAGCGACATTGTATGGCTTGGATCCGCGGTTGCACGTGCAAAGGAAGCTTTAGAGCGCTGGCTAGTACTCGCCTTGTATTGCGGTCGATACGGATAACTTAGCTAGCCTTTAATCTTCAGATTTGCAAAATCAAAGTGGAATTTCCATTCTAGCCGTCTGCTGCGTCGGCAGTTCTCTCTAAGAGATTGTATGTTTCCAAGACGACAGGCCCGGTGGACTCATAAAAAAACTAGAATTGTAGGGGTCATGTGTCGAAGTCGGTAGTTTTCGTTTCCAAATTCATTGGACATAAAGACGATTGGAATATCCTTTATTAAGGATACAGATGTTCCACGTGCTTTTTCACACACACACGCATGTTAAATACTGATGTGGTGTCATATTTGTGAAGTGAGGTATCTCTCACGGAGATCGTCGCGTGAAGCGATCTTCTCCGCGTCTTCGCCCCGGACCCAAATTTCCACGTTGTCAAAGATTGACCCGCGACCTCTCGGAGTCATTGTGGTAGAGTTTCGCAATGGCCTTAGTTCGACGACGAGCTTGCTCATCTTTAAGAATTGCTTGGTCTTGCTATTTATCGAGCGGGTTTGTTATTATGTTTGGCTCTTAGCCTGGAGTCCTGCGTAATGCAGTTGAGGCGTTCGCGACACTACGTTCTGGGAACAGATTCGGAGCCTGACGAGATTCGTCTTTTTGCCTAAACTTGTGAGATAGGAGTACCTCATCCTTTTCGTCGGACGGAATGCGGCTATTATTGTCCACATACACCTCATTTCTACGAAGGAATATAGTGTCGGTGACTCTTGTGGAGATATGATATGACAAAGGGTTTCGAAACTCAACCGTAAAGTAAGCTGTTTGATCCCAGACCTCGAAGAGAAAATGAAGACCAATGCCGACACTCGGCGCCACCAGTCTGATGGGGGGTAAACTTCTGATTTCAAACCGTTAACGTAGTTTAATACATTTTATGGACAGAATACGTTTTTTATTGGTATTTTAGGTACGAGTGATAAAATCCTATATTTACGGACGCGTGGCAGCCACCAGGTAGAGATCCGGCGGCCGCAATCCTAATTAAGTTAATTAAGATATAATATTCTTCATTTGATGATTAAATGACGTTCAGTTCCCCTTTTGATCTAAAGCGTGTCGTGTGCCTTCCTATGGCTTGCGCTGCTATCTGGAAGAGTACTAAGGTATACATTCTTGGGATATAGCGCCACTTGTTCTTACAAACCGTTGGGTCCCTTGAACTCTAAGCCCTTTAAGCTCTACAAGCTTATGCAGCTTTTTTTCATATTTACTAGATCTATAGAACCAAGTAACTTGTGAGTTTCTAAATCTTTCTCTGATTCAAGTGGCGACATATCTCTGCTGAACTCCTCACTTAGAACAAAGTCAAGTCAAAAGAGATTCAAAGAAAACATTTTCGATGTCGTTTACGGCTCAACAAGAATTATTTTTCGAGACTATGATACAACTAGCTAAATCGTTGACAACTATATCGGATGAGATAATTGCTTCAGCGGCGTTAAACGACAAACACATCACCTATCAAGCTCATCAGGCCGCTGATACGACGGCAACATCTAAAGATAGCGACCAAGCATTTAATTTCTTAAAAATACTTGAAAGTAGCGATGCGGCTGTATCGAATCGCATTTGTCCGTCACTAGTCATATTCCAAATTAAAGGTCTTTCATAATACTGCGGCATCCATGGCCAAAAGCTGGGAGCTCAATGGCTACCGGATGCATGCACGCTTCTCCATAAGCTAGTAAACATCCAGCATGACACACATAATCGATCAAAATGCCCAACGAAATAACTGAAAATGGATTTTTACAGCCGCAATCTCTACAAAGTCGTGACAGACACGAGCCAATGATGCCTTTATTTTTTTGCATATAAAATGCACGTGAGCGAAAATGTTACTGAAAGCGGCACAGTGACAATAGCAACCGATGACAGTACCCATTACTCAAATTTAAGCTCCTTAAACTATTATAAGCGGCCTCATCTTAGAGCTCGTAAATTAATTTCCGTGTAAGCACCTAAGGCCGCTTATAATAGTTTAAGGAGCTTAAATTTGAGTAATGGGTACTGTCATCGGTTGCTATTGTCACTGGACAGTTAAACAGCCTTACGCTCTAGTGGCGTCTGGGTGGGCGACGTGCAAACTTAAATTAGTACATTTTATCAGTGTCACCTGCGGCAGGTGCTGGAGTACATTTTTACAAGTCCTTAATGTAACTGGGCACCTACCGCTCGTAAAGCCTCAGTACTAGCTAATGTACGCTTATAACAGTGAAGGTAAAGGTGCCTCCAAATACTTCACGTAAACGGCGTGGCGAGGAAAGTTTTTAAGTTACTAAGAAATAGCAATCAATGGTCAGCACTAAGAACTTAGTAGAGATAAAAAGTAAAACTGTGTCAATATAATTCAAGTCCTACTAATCGCAATACTCTTAACTGACTTGATATATTGATCTTACTATGTATAACGACTCATCTTTTGTTCACCGCTCATTCGTGCGTCTAGCAGCGTTTGCTGAGTTTTTTAAAGACTTGAATCAACAAGTGAACAGAGCTGTTGGATCGTGTTCGCTTGTAGCTGGATCGTGTATGGTAATACTGGAAATTTCAAGAATAAAAGTAATAAATTTGTTTTGAGAATGTCCAGACCCTTAGGCTTTTGCTAAACTCACCCCATCTAAGTTTGGGCATTTTGACTGGCTCAAAATAAAACCGTTTGTTGCTGGGGTTGGTCTAAGCATTCCCTATCATGAAATGCTTATTAACTTTTTGAAAGGGTCGAATCGGAATGGTCCAGATACTGGCGCTGCGTGCAGCGCAGGATGGTGTAATCTGGCCAAGTCGGCCCTTACTTAGCAGTTAAGAGTTGCTCTTGTGCGTTCGAGATTTACGCGTAAGCTTATACGATAAGCGGCCAATAACTTTCCGCACCCTTGTGTTAGCAGCAAGGGTTGCTCTCATGCGTAGGAATTTTCCCATAATCTCATAGGAAAAGCGGCCACCAACTTTCCGCCAAAGGGTTGCTGTAACGGGGCACTGCGACTTGTACTGTTTCAGTACAAGTCCACTTCACACTGCTTCAGTTGTGAGTGGTGCCTTCGTTAAGTAACGTACACTGTACGTA
>NC_090619.1:3390472-3403057 GCF_004359215.1 Bremia lactucae
CTCCAAATATTATCTACCTTTTGGATAATATTAATTAACAATCTTTTATTGTTAATTTCATATAACGATACACCCCGTTACAGTTGCTCTCATCGTGCGTACGAAATGTACCCATAAGCCCACCCCAGCAACAATCGGTATTACTTTTAGCCAATCATAATACCTCAAACTTAGATGGGGTGAGTTTAGCAAAGCCTGGGATGGGTCTAGACATTCCTTTTGTTTTTCTATATTCTTCTTCTTATAGGAAATAATATTCATGTAACGGACACCCCGATACAATTAGGCTTCGCTAAAATTGACTCGATCGAAGCCAATCCTGTAACGGGGTATCCCGTTGCATAAATATTATTTTTTATAAGAGAAATATATATATTTTTTCTATCTATGAGAGGAAATAAATAAAGAAGCTTAAAATTATTATCTTATTAGTTTTGACATAATAGTTCCAATATTACCAATTTGGTTATAATGTCGCAATAAGACATTAGTTGTATTGATTGGTTGATTTAAGTTAAACTCAACCCCGCCAATCGTTATAAGACACGATTGTGCGGTGCGCAAGTAGGCGCCATACATAGTTTGTTATTAATATAATAAAGTCAGTAGTAGATAGAAGATCGCTACGTATGAACTTAAGATATTGATAAAGTTTTACTCTTTCCCTATTATAAATCCTAAGAGTTAACCTTTGATAGCTAAGACTTCGTAGCTACTTAGACTCTTCCTCCGCACGTCGTGTACGGGAAGTTGTCGAGGCGCCCCACCTTTACTGTATTTAGCCCACGTACGTTCCATCCAGCATGGAAATGTATGGTGATTCAAAAAGGGAGCTTTCAAGCCCCTCAAGAAAGCTTTCACGCGACGCGTGACGGACCCCAAAACAAGAAGCCTTGCTTCACCGGCAAGGCTCTCAATACACCGAGGTGCTGAGAGTACAGGGTGCTCAACAGTTGTATTTGTTGAGACAGCAGCATCTGCATGCTGCTAGCAAGTCGACGCTTCCGCGTCAAGCCGAAAGCTTAAAGATCGAAATCTCTAAGTTTAAGGGAGTCGTGTTCGACTCCCTTTTAAGATGGTTCGTCGGTTAGACGACGCCTTTAAACTCGCCGCATCAATGATGTTGCGACGAAGTGAAATTTTGCATGTCCAACTTAGCTGGACATGCCAAATCTTGGGCTTTAGAGCTCAAGCTTCACGACCCATTGGGTTTTGGGTCGTATGAGGTCTATAAGACCCGGCTCAGGCAAACATGTGAACCGCCGCGTGCCAAACTCAGGGCTCGATTTGAGCTCCTGGATTTGAAACAGGGCAAGCGTGACCTTCACGCTTATGCCCACCATGCACGATACCTGGTCAGTTGTATCAGGAGTCATCCAATTGCTGAACAAACACAATTTTCTGTGCTTATTAAAAGTCTTGTAGACCGTCTTGTAAAGACTCACCAGTTCCAGCTTGCATTAGAGTCGCTTGACTAAGCGATCTCTATAGCGAAACAGGATAACTTTAGCTTGATACAGGCTTTCCACTCGAATGCATTCGTCCACCCAGGTGACAAGAAAACGGAGGTCCAGAACCTATGGACCGCTCGTATGTCGAGAGCGAAAAACCTCGCTATTCAAGTCACAAACGATTGCGAAAAAGCAATCGTTGTACCACTACGCCTTTGAGTGTAGTGCCCACGCCTAGTGCCATGAAACTGGGCGAAATGATCGACCTCCCGTTAGCAACGGCGGAGGACGCGGATTCGACACTGTTGCGAAACAGCAACGGCGAGGCGGATCGTAAAAAAAAGGTTGGGGTCAGTAGGCGCGGCGCCACTAATCCAGCAATGTAAAAGAACTTGCAGATCTTTTAACGAAAGTTGCTCCTCACACACAACATTGTGTGTAAGTGCCCCAGGTGTAGAGGTTAACCTAATGAACTTAAAAATTATAGGGGCAAAAACTGCCACTAAAATCTTTAGTCGATTTTGGGGCGTCGAACAATTTTCTTCGACGCCAATCACTTAAGAATTGCAGGCTCAAGTTCGTTAAGCGAGATATCCCTTTACCGAGGATGAAAGTGCGCCTAGCAACAGGCGCATATGTAAGAGTAAAGAAACGTGAGATTGGTATCCAATACGCGTCAAAGGGTAAACAGTGCGATTATGATTTCATCGTACTTGATTTGAATGACAAATTTGATGTCATCCTTGGAATACCATGGCTCAGAATGTTCGAGCCATATATAAATTGGCAGCACCATGCCGTGACGAGGCCTGTCTCTCGTTCAACGAGGTCATCTGATGAACGTATTGGAGCATCCCGTCCGACCCTTATGGTCAGGCGGCATGTTAATCATGAAGTCCGACTGACTGACTCCCAACGATCCGTTGGAAACAAGAGATGCCGTAGCACTCATTCGAAGGAAATCCACACGCTTGTGACGCTCCAAGACGTTTATCAGATGGCCTTCTAATGAACGATATGCAGGCATCGTCACTGCCAATTTATGCATGGCTCGTACTTTCTGAGCCAGAATGCCGATCGTTTCGCTCAGTGTTTCTAGTGATAGTAAGCGTGAAGGCCACACATTCCCTTTTTCAAATCCAGGTGCTCTGCTCGAGCACTGAATTCAGCACGTGGCGGCTAAAAGGTTAGCCTGAGTCGAATTCAAAAAACATCGTCTTAAAAATAAATAACTCGTGAAGCTTGCGCCCTAAGGCCCCAGTTAAACATGCCAGACTTCACCTTCGTCGCATCGTCATTGATTTTGGCGAACTCCAATGGCATCGTCTGATTCGACAAATCATCTTAGCTTGGAGTCGCCGTTGACTGCCTTAAGGTATGAGTATCAATCATTAAGCTTTAGGGTCGACGCGAAGCATCGGCCCGCTAATAGCATTTTTAAAACTGATGTCTCAACAGCTGTAACTGTTTAGCACCCCCTCTGCGTGCAGCATGTGATGTCCTACGAGTGAGTGCGACGGTCTCACTTGTGGGTCGGTCGCTTGCACGACTGCACAAAACCTCAGTGAAAACCCATCACACTGTGGAGTTAGATCCCGACGGCTGTGCACAAGCACAGGTAGCGTCGAAGGTCCGCTATCGTAACGTGGACATAGTTACCGACGGCTGTCTAGAAGAACACGCAGCGTCGAAGTTCGACCACTTGAATAAGCTGAATAGTACGAAACAAGGATGCTTGCTTGGAAAGCAACATTCAAGAAAATTTTCAACACCGGTCTATAAGAGACAGTGCGAAAGTCCTAAATCGACTGAAGAGACGCTCGTAGAAGATCTCGCTGTCCATGCGCAAACACAGCTCGAGGTAGTTGAAGAATATCTTCCGAACAAAACTGGAGGGAATAAGTCTTCAAGATTATGCGGAATCAATCCCCAGAATCCTGTTGTCAACTGTTCCCAGGTACGTTTGGGAATAAGTTCTAAAGAGGAAACATAGACATTAATGTCTTAGTAAACAACGGATTAAGTGTAGCGCTAATGCACTTAGTCTGATAGCGCCTCTGAAGTCAATTCCGGAAATAACTTAATTGTTAACGCTTGAACCGAAACGGTTCCTGCGTGATCTGTGTAGCGACAAAGTCAAGCAGATCTGCGTGCTTGTTACAGATGTAAACTAGGTGGCCGATATTCGGTCGGCAATAGTATTTTCTGAGAACGAACGTGATCTCAGCAGCTCATTGATGGACAAAAGTGTCCTCGATAAGAAGGTTTGGATGGAACGTTTTACGTTCTATCCTGAGAGTCTGTGACGATAAATCCTTTATGTAAGGATTTGAACAAATTCAAGGATGTATTCCCTGAATCCCTACCGTGCGTGTTGCCTAAGAAAAAAGGCACTCAACTCGACACGACATAGACGTGATCCCAGGTTCCAAATAATGTGTCATAAAGCAGTGGCCGTTGCCTCGTGAATAATTATTAGCAATCGACGAATTCTTTGCCGATCGCTTAGCAGCGGGCCATGTGAGGGAATCACCTTCCTCACATAGATCTTCGACTCTCTGCGTGCGTAAAGCAACATGAGGATGGCAGATTATGTATGCGTTCAATAAACTGACCGCTGCAACGGTACCGGCTCAAACGCCGATACCACGAAAAGACGTAATCATTAATGGTATGCCAAAGAGGACTAAATTTTCGTCATGGATCTGATGGATGAATTCTGTCAGATCCTTATGCGCGACAGGATATCCCGTTCACAGCAGTAACCTTAAGCGAAATGGTATGGGCGTGGCTAGTCATGCCTAGATGCGTCACCAATCTTTTAAGATCGGTGAGGGATTTCGCACCGATCAATTTTGATAAAATCTTCGCTCATAGCAGAGCCATTAACGAAAAGTCGGATGTTGAAGTACATCGTACTCACGTCCAAAAGATCCAACACTTATGCGTAAGCATAAGTTATATGAAGAAGTGTCTATTCGCCGCAATCAAAAGATCACTTCTTGGGTGCATTGTGGGCAAACACGGTGTACGCCCGGATCTAGAAAAAGATCAAGGCGATCACCGTTATGCACCATTTCATGTGAACGGCTTACAATATCCACATATACCCAACTTGCTTGAGATTGACTCTTATTCAAGGGGGTGGGGAAATCGCACGAGCAAAGAGCCTTCTAGCTCTTGCTCATCACGCATTAGCACTAAGGTCAATGCGAAGGATACCATTGTTGATATAGTTAATATTGAAGCGGACAAACTCAGTAATAAAATTAATGCTATTACTGACTTAGACAACGATGCTGAAAGACTCATGCATCAAAAACAATAATATTAATGAGGACGATAATACTCTCAATAAAAAAGAGATTGATATATCCGCAGTGCGCAACGGTCGCACTGCAGACAGAAACAGAACCGAGTCAGCAGATGAATTCCTGCTGGCTAGAGAAGGAGTGATCCATTTTGTAAAGGCTTCCATCGCTGAAGCGGTGGAACGACAGAAACGAAACTCTGACAAAAATGAAGAGCAGAAATTCTTTCATTCAAATTGTAACATTCTATTCCTACTGTCTGCGGCAAACCTGCCAAAACGTGTAGTGACATATGTAGGTAGTAGTAAATTACTGTTCAAGTGTATCGGCTCATTTCGTTTACCGCGCCGCCAAGGCAATTCGCACACGATCGAGCTGCCTCGTAGAGTGCGTACGCATCCTACGTTCTTATGTCTGGCGTATCCCCTTGTACCATCAGTGCGAGGCTTCTTACGATCCCAGATCACCCCGGAACGTCTAAGGCGTCTGCCGAAGCCAGATGGTCCCGAGCTAAAGCATGATAGTCTCGGGACATAGGCTAATGTCCCGAGACTATCATGCTTTAGCTCGGGACCATCTGGCTTCACGGAACAGACACTCCACTACATCCTCCAAGGATGAGATGTTTTGACGTTCTGTCGCTAGCACGTTCTTAAGGGACTGATGTGCCCTTTCGTTCGCCAGTCAATCAGTCAATTGCGCACTATTTATCAAGTGGTCACGGGAAACATTATCGACCGTCACCGCTAACTCGCGGCGACGGAATCGCTCGGGATCAAGGCCCCCCCTTCCTTAAATAATAAAGGGTGCGATCCAAATCACGATGTTGATTCGGGTTCGTCGAACGTGGCGAACCCGATTGTCCCTCCCCCTCTTGTTAGAACTTCTTGAACCACCGCGAGGTAAATCGATCGTTGACAAGGGTATCCACCCTCGCATGATAGTTGGGAAACTCGTTCCCAACTGATGATGGACGTTTCGGGTCTTGTTCGATAGAACGACGAGACCATCCTCCTCGCCAGAGGGTCCATCAGAGAACGAGCGTTTCCCGCGCTCATAAAAGGATGGGAGGTTCTCAACCCCTTTCGAGTATCTCACAAGAGATGAGCGTCCTCCAATGAGGATTTTTACGGAAGCATGCCTTCTTAGTGGTATGACCTACACCCCTAAAGCAGCATGGACATGAGTCTCCCCACGAGCGTCAATGTGTGTCTGCATCTCTAGACAAACGATGCAGTTTGTAGCGTGCACCGACTACGGTCCATTTTTCGAATCGTTCACGGAAAACATCCAGTGTGTTAAGCCAGGCCTTGCGGCATCTGGTTTGCACATTCTGTACGAATGCTGCCCAAGTTTGGAACAAAGGTTTGATATCATTTGCCCGCTTACAAGTGTACATCTGATGCTGGAAAAGGCATCGATGAACTCCGTTTTGTCCTCACCAGGCTTGTGATGCCTGGATGAGTCGAACAACAGACTATTGTACCGATCATTGGTCATACCAGACCAGCGAGTTAGTTGCCCTTAGAGAGTAACCAAGGCTTCTTTTCAGGAGTAAACCGCAAAACATTGCGGTCCTTCTTCCGTTGGCTCATTAAACGTTAACGCTAACATGCCTCTCGGCGCATCCCTAGAATTTACTCCGTTCCTGGTGATGCTACTAGCACTACCAGTAGCATTCTTACTGAAGTGACCTTTACGATCAGTTCGTTCCTGGTGATGCATACCGATATCACCAGATGGTCGTCGTCCATGGAGTCATCACAAGATGACTACACACCAAAGGGTCTGACAAAGCGTCAAACAACTCCGTCATCACCTCTTTGGTTGTCACGTGAGAACTCGAAAGTTTCACGGACGTGGCTCCGATTGATTCGGAGGCCTTTACAGTTTTCCATAGTCGGGCAATGACGCCGACTCGGCCCAGTCACCTACAATGGGAGAAGCAGGTGACTTATACCAGTCACCTCCAATTGGAGTAGAAGGTGACTTCTTCCCCGCAGTAGACGCATGAGCGTCTACTGGAACATTTGCATTACTAACAGCTGCACTGATCTGTGCAGCCGCCAGCTTTGCGGCCTCACGGACGACGCGCACAGGTTTAGACACCATGCGCAAACGAATTGATTTTACACAAAAATCAATAATGCAATAAAATTGAAATTTTGTATAGATACCAGTATTGAAAATTTACATGGGAAGACATAATAGCATTTCCCTGTCACTCCACATCAGTCACTGTAGTGACTGTTGATTAAGGAGGGTAATGTAAAGGGGTGTCCCGTTACATAAATATGTGTTCCTATATTAGGAATAATAATATTATTTTGTATGAGAGGAAATAGATAAAGAAGTATAAAATTTATTATCTTTATTAATTTTGACTTTAATAGTTCCAGTATAACCAAATTTGGTAATATTGACGCAATAAGACATTACATCTAGGGAACCGGTAAACACAGACACCCGTTTTGGTATGGCCAGACCTCCTTCCCGTATGTTTAATCTAATTAAATTGACTCCGACGGCGGAAGCAGCAACCGTAAAAGCGAAATGACAAGATTTCGGAAGCACTATAACGCAGGCAATTTTGACAACTACACAGATAGCGGCGAAGCAGTTCAAATAAAAAATAATAAATCTCAATGCGCAAAGCATTTGGATTTGTAACGGGGCACCATTTGCTAGTGCTGATAACAGTACTAGTCAACTTAACTGATTACAGTGAAGGTGGGGCGCCTCGACTACTTCACGTACACGACGTGCGAATGATGATTTTACGTATAGGAAGTCCTAGCTATGAAAGGTTAACTCTGAGGCTTTATTTTAGGGAAAAAGTAAAACTGTATTAATATATTAAGTTCCTACGTAACGATCTTCTATCTACTACAGACTTTATATTTATATATTATTCATATCAAAATATGTATGGCGCCTACTTGCGCACCGCACAACCGTGTCTTGTAACGATTGGCGGGGTTGGTTTTAGACTTTAATCAAGAAATCAATGAATTAAGGGAGCCGGAATATCCACACACCCCTTTTGGTATAGCCGCACCTCCTCCCCGTCTGTATTAATTAAAAACGTTATATATTTTTTTTTATTGTATGGTCATTCCACTACATCCAAAAATCAACAGCTATTCCTTTATAATCGTCTTTCGATCGCCCTTTTGGCCTCTGGAACATCACACCCCCTCGATTAATAAGGGATCCTATAGCCACACACCCTAATTATCTACATGAGAGTAGTGACTGCACATCAGAAACCGTGTTTTGGTTTGGAGATGTTGGATGTACTGTTTTTAACAGGTGAGAAAGCCACACTTGAATGGCAAGTCATAAAAAGAGCGAAAATAAAGAGCAGCAAAATCGAGCACGAGGGCTGGAAATAAGCGACAAGGGTCGGAGGTGCGCTCTTGCACATGCATGTTAGTTTGTTTTTGGAGGTCAAGCTAAGGATAAATATATATTATACTTGACTTCTACCAACTTTTGCGGAAGTGCATGCTTACCTTTCAAACAGGCGGATTTTAGTGTAATGGGGTACACATCGGTTGGAGAACCGTTGTTGTGGTACATTTACTTTATGGGTAAATACCCTTTTATCTAATTTTAAAATAGTTAGTTACTTAAATCCCATTTATTATGGGTAACAAATGCGGTTGCCGCCAGATATAATTCTGGCGGCCAAAATCTATTTTTAATTAGCTAGGGTAAGGTTTTTAGATTTAAATAATTAAATAAACTGCAGTTTCCCTTTTGATCTTAAAGCGTTAAGTGCCTTCCTAAGGCTTGCGCATTGATCTGTAAGAGATAGAAGCCTTTCTAAGGTATATCCTCTTGGGCACTAGTTGCCACTCGGTTCTACGAACCTTTGAATCCCTTGAACTAGGATTCCTTAAGCTTCAATAGCTTGTACGACTCCCTGAGTTGTTAAACCTATTAGTTCAATAGAACTCAGTGACTCATTGAGTCTGAAAGTCTCCCTCTGACTTTAGGAGCGAGGTAGCTCCGCTACACCTGGTAGCACTCGTATTCAATCTACGCCTGAGTCTTTACAAGACTATTACTTCACGAAAATGGAAGAGGTTCCAGAATTGTCAAATGCGCAACGCGCCGCTTATGACAAGCTCAAAACCTTATTCGGGCTTGGGCACGTGAAATTTATTATCTCCCAGGGACCAGAGGTCCTGCATGCAAGGCTTGAAGCCTTCATGCGGTACGAAGCCTCCCTGAATGGTCAGGTACAGGACCATTTAGCGGCATCTATGCCAACCCGGTACATCTCTGTACTGACTCAGAGCCGAGGGCTCGCCCTGTAACTGCAAATGTGAAAACATTTGATGGAAAAGAGGGAGAAAATCTCCCTTTTTGGATTAAGCAGATGGAAATGTCCATTGATTCCGCCTTGTTCTTAACAGAACGGCAAAAGGTGGCTTGGGCCATTTCCAAACTTGGAGGTAGAGCCATGGAGTGGGCACTATCGTGCAGTACGTCCATAAACGACAATTTTCCCTCATGGGATTCGCTGAGACAGCAAATGACCAGCATGTTTGCACCGCCTGATCAGGCTTTTCGCATGCAAGCACAGCTCCTAGCGACTCGACAGGGTAAAAGAACCCTAGGGGACTTTGTCCAGGAGTTGAGAACTCTCATTGCATCTATGCATCAAAACCCGGTGCAAGAAGCAATTTTAGTGACCATCTTTATGGGGGTCTCAATGAGGGCGTTGCCCGGACGGAATTGTTCCGATCTCATCCGGCTACGTTCGAAGAGGCAGTTGCCATAGCGCTACGCGCCAAGTTTGACTTTAAGTCTGCTCGCGTTAGCACGCCTGCCTTCCGAACAAGCTCTTCGAGCACATGGGTTCCGTCTAATAGAGCGGAACCTATGGATTTAAGCCTCGTTGAGGAAGGAGAAGAGGCTCTTCAAGCTGTGGAACAGCATAAGACCATCCGTAGATGTTATATGTGTGGAAGCACGAAACATTTACGCCCTGCCTGCCCTCTTTGAAATTCGCGTGAAGCTCGAAAGAGCTCCAACTCCGACCGATGCCAGAGATCTCGTACGGTGCTGGAAAACGTCGATACCTATTAGGTGCGGGGCGCCCTAATGGGGAAGACCTAGGCTCTGTTGAACCCCAAGGAGATGAGAATAAACAGAACCTAGCCCCAATTAGCTCGGTGCTCAATGGCACGGGGCGAGAGTACAAGCCTGGCTTGCTAGTCGCTCAAGCGACTGTAAAAGGCTTTGATAAGCTGTGGTCAATTTTAATTGACTCAGGATCGCCTTGCAATTATGTTCGACGCCTTTCTCTTGAAGGAAGTCAACAATACGTTGAGGCGCTTAGAGCGCATGAAGGTGATACAATCACTGTTCACTTAGCGACTGGGACTCGTGTCACTGTTCCCAAAGTTCCATTGAACTTAGGTATAAACTTTATGGACTTTGACAGTATGGAACGCTGTCTCGTCCTTGATTTGGATTCAAGATGTGATCTCATCCTTGGTATGGCCTGGTTAGAACACCATGAGCCATGGATCGATTGGAGGTTTAAGACCTTAGACGCCACGCGCAATGTTCCTAGCAAAGTTTCGGAGAGTCATGAACCCACCTTTGCTAGGCAACAAAAGCGCTATTGGCGCGGATCATTGAATGAGTATGTCAGTGTTTTAGACATTGGCATGTCTGAGTTAATAAACTCTAGTGTTAAAAAGATTAATTCTGAGCCCGATTCAGCAGAAATAAGTGGAACGGCACGTACTCCGTCGAGAGATATTCGTTATAATAACGATTTACTAAAAATGCTGAAAGCATTGTTGGCCTAAGGCCGAATTATCAACGGTGCAATATCCCTGAGATACGTGGAGTGGCACGTCTAAGTCCACCGAGTATGGTCGGCCGAGGTGGCATCATATGAGTGTCAGTAGTGACACTGTTGGCGGTTCGCCAGGACCTCAAGGGTGCAATATCCCTGAGATACGTCGAGTGGCACGTCTGAGTCCACCGAGTGTGGTCGGCCGAGGTGGCACCACACTAAGTGTCAATAGTGACACTATTGGCAGTTCGCCAGGGCATTGGGTCAAACCGTCTTAATACACGTGAAGCGACACGTAAACGTTCGCTGGATAAGGAAGTTGAGTTACCTAACTCCTTGTCGGATGTCAAATTAGACACCATGTCTTGTATAGAACCAATACAGGCTGGAAAACCCGGGGACGTGAATGTCCCGGCCTCTAAGAGGCGTATTGTCTCCACTCCAAGACAGGATGGACACGAAGCGTGTATACCCTCACAAAGTGATACGAATGAGCAAGTACATACGCTTGTAAATGG
Organism: Bremia lactucae; assembly: GCF_004359215.1. Classification (NCBI taxonomy): domain Eukaryota; phylum Oomycota; class Peronosporomycetes; order Peronosporales; family Peronosporaceae; genus Bremia; species Bremia lactucae. The sequence goes on from NC_090619.1 coordinate 3,401,574, forward strand.
CGTAACCGGTAACATTGAGGGGGAAGTTAGCCTTGCGGCAATCCCCTCGTTACATGCTCGTTTAGAGCTAGACGAAATGTCTATTGATAAGTGCGATCGAGCCTTAAAAGCTGGTGACTTATCTGAAATGGTGGTCATTCGACCTATGGTTGAGTTAAACTCATCGTCACTTCTAGACGAAGCTGTCCTGGATGACACAAAAGCTGCACTTAGTGCGCGAAATGGGTCATCGATCCATAAAGATCCTACGGATCCCTTTTATTCCTTAATTAAAGAATTCCAAGATGTGGTATGTAATAAATCACCATCTGTTTTACCACCAGATAGAGGTGTTCGTCATAAAATTGACTTAGTTCCGGGAACGAAATACTGTGTCACAAGACAATGGCCTTTACCAAAGGAGCAGTGTGACGTCATTGACGATTTCTTCCGTGCAAAAAACGAGGCTTGAATGGTACAAGAGAGCAAATCTCCTCATTCGACGCCGACATTTTGTGTCATAAAGCCAAATGGTAAATGGCGCATTGTACATGCTTATAATAAGCTTAATACTGCCACTATACCAGCACAAACCCCATTCCTAGAGAGGATGTTGTTCAGAATAATATGGTGGGGTGTACAATGTACAGTGCATTGGACTTAGTTGATGGTTACTACCAATTGGTCATGCGAGCTAGTGATATCCCGCTTGCAGCGGTTAGCACCCCAAACGGCATGTTATGGGAGTGGATGATTATGCCACAAGGGCTTTCCAACGCCCCGGCAACATTTAATCGTCTAGTGACGCAACTGTTTCGCCCTCATCGAGGTTATGCACAGACTTATTTCGATGAAATTTTTGTCCATAATCGTGTGGAGCAGGGTCGGTCGGATATGGAAAACCATTTAGACCATTTGCGAGCAGTGCTCGAGTGCATGCGCACAAACAAATTGTATGCCAATGCATCTAAATGCATTTTTGGCGCAGACGAAATTCCTTTTTTAGGATGCTTCATTGGAAAGCGAGGCCTTAGAGCGGATCCCGCTAAGGTAAAAGCCATAGTAGATTGGCCGGTTCCTAAAAACCAAAAGGATTTGCGTAAGTGGTTGGGTCTCGCCAATTATTTACACAAATATAGCGAAAATTACGCTGATATGGCTAGGCCATTATCTAATCTCCTTAAAAAGGATACAGAATGGTGCTGGACTAGCACCGAAAATAATGCTTTTCGAGCAGTTAAGGATAGTCTTATCCATGCCCCGATTCTGGCACTGCCAAACCCAAATTGGCCTTTCAGTGTCGTCTGTGACGCATCAGATTTTGCCATTGGCAGTGCTCTGTTACAAACAGATGTTGATGGGCATGAACGTGTTATTGCGTTCGAGTCTAGACAGCTTAAAGCTGCGGAAAAGAACTACCCAGTTCATGACAAAGAGTTACTTGCTATGAAGTATGCTCTCGTCAAATTCAGAGTTCATCTGCTCGGCTCTAAGCCGTTTGTGAT
>NC_090619.1:3415471-3445289 GCF_004359215.1 Bremia lactucae
GTTGAATGGAGGGCATCTCTGTCTAAGTTGGACAGCAATGCCAGGATTGCATCGTTTCCTACGGTCGAACTCATTCCTTCAACCGCACTCCTTTCTATATCACTTAGAAAGGAGTAGCTTTCAGGGGAAACGTGATGCGTATTCCCACTATCATCTAACATGTCCACGTTAGATGTGGGAAATGTGGTCCTTGGACGGACTACAAAGTGCTACCAGGTGTAACGGGGCACTATGACTTGTACTGCTTCAGTACAAGTCCACTTCGCACTGCTTCAGTTGCGAGTGGTGCCCTACGTTAATTTACGCACGCTGTAAGTGCAGAGGAAGACTTCTCTTAAGGTAGTTAGCTTAAGAGGGTAAAATGAAAACTGTATTAAATACAATTAAGTGTCTCTTGTTCTATCTTTGTAAATGCTAACTTAATTATAATCTGATACTAATCATGTAAATGAATTCTTATCTCTATCTTATCTGTAACTCTCTTTGATTACTCCTACGGCTGATTAGTCTGCGGAATAAATAGGTATAATGGTCTATACCTATTTATGGATAAGAATTCTGAATATTACTATATAAAGTAATATCCTCCAAATATTTTGTACCTTTTAAATAATATATTAATTAACAACAATTAAGTGTTAATTTCATGAAACGATACACCCCGTTACAGCAGCATCTATCGAATAGAGAGACCCCTATTACCTGTGTGATTGCGAACGAAGGATTAACGTAAGTCCATCCCATAACGGCGTAAGTACCTGAATTGTACGCGGATCTTCGCAGACATGAGCGTTAAACTCTGCCATGCGCCGGGCAATTCGCTCCTTGTTCACAGCTAATCCACTAGCGTAGGCTGCAACGCGACCTCGAAACAAGGTATTGTCGAAGACAAGCAAACCCGACGGGTGCAGCAGACTGCGCTGCATAATAGTGTCGTAGTAGGTGCGGTACTGGCGCTTGTTAGCGTCAATGAAAATAAAATCGAAGTGCTGGTGTTGAGGTATGGAATTTAAGTATACGACGCCGTCCTGGGCCACTGTCGTAATTTGATTTGCGTGCGAGCTCTGGTCAAAGTATTTTTGTGCAAATTCTAATGCATTTTTGTCGATATCACAAGTTGTAAGTGATCCGCCCGGGGCCAATCCATTTGCAAGACATAACGCTGAGTAACCTGTAAAGCAGCCAATTTCCAGTACGCGAACAGCCCGAGTGGTTTGAACGAGAAAGGAAAGAAATTTTCCTTGCATCACATCAATGAGTTGCTCCGCCTTGAACCAGGTTTGTTCGGTTACCATCCGTAAATTCTCGAGCAATGCATCGTCTTTTAGGGCGCTGCTTTGATTGCAGACGTAAGTGCTTTGAAATTCAGTGTTTTTAAGGGTCTTGTTTAACTTCCGTGAGATAAAGAATTGTCGCGAGGGTAGACGATTTAAAAGTGAGCCACGAATTAAGCACGCGCTTGGATTTGGTGACATCCATTGGCTATTCTGCTGCCAACGATACTGCTTGTATTCTTTTGCTGGCGTGACAGGTACTTTCATGAATTTGATCTGCTGGGCTTTATTAAAATTTCGCATAACATTGTCTGCCCCTTGTGCGTATTGCAAGCTAATCGGGTAGCTGATTGACTCACTGCGTAAAAAGCGCTTAAACTTCATAACTCTTAAATATTTGGCAACACATTGCTGACAAAAGACAACATTTTTGCTTAACACAATTAATATTTCAATACCAAATGAGTACCCACGCACCTGCGCGAACTCATGATCGTCAAAGCTTCGTACATCGAGCGCAAGGGTTGTTGAGTCGTTTGTGTCGTCCCTCCTTCTATCCCTATGGGGCAATTTCTCGGGTGATGGAACTCCTGCCTCTTTCAGGTTACATTTGCTATGATCAAGACCCGCTCTTAATGTAGAGTAGGTTCGCAAGCCTGATTCTCTCTCGCTCAGTTTTGACCTTAGATACTCGCAGCATGAATTACTGCACCTATAATTTGGTAGCGCTATTACCATCGAAGGGAGCGCAAACTGTCCGCAAACCATTTTTGAGACGTGCATCTGAATTCGCCTCTTAATTAGCCCTCTATGTGGCTTCGGCAGCTCATTTTTATCGAATACAAAGAAATCGCATACGCTAAGAAACAAGCGAGTACCAATACCTTTGTTGCCGTGTAAGCGCCAGCGCCAACGATGCACGTGCATTTTTAAGTGCTTAATGATAGCACCATTTTTTTGAAATTTTGATTGGTAGTGGGATGCTTGGCATATGCCGATCAGTGCGATTCGTACCGCATCCCCCACGCTTATTAATGCTTGGCGAACCAGCTTTTCTACCTCTTAGCTCATTGAGTTTGAGTCAATCGATTAATGCGCAAGATGGCACAGAGAAATATAGCTGTCAGTACATTAGTTTGTACAAGTACACGCCACTAGACAAAAACAATTTGCCCAAGCTTCGAAGTGAAATTCATAAGCAGTGGCAAACTTTGAATATTACTGGGCGCGTCTATATTGCAGAGGAAGGCATTAATGGCCAGATTTTGGTGCCAGAGCCTGCAATAAACGCTTTCAAGTGCTCGTTTCCGCGACTGCTTAAGAATGCCAACCTCTTTCATGGTCAAGTCAAAGATACTAGCCAGATAGAATTGGGTAAATCGATATCAGCTATGCCATTCAACAAGCTACATATTCGTATTCGTGACCAAATTTTGTACGACGGATTTCAAAGAGGCGGATTCAACCTCCAAGAGTCAGGTAATTCACTGCTGCCCGAGCAGTGGCATCAAAGGCTAAAGAGAAGAAACGAAGCTAACGACTCGGATACGCTTGTTCTCGATGTACGAAACTTTTACGAGCATGAGATCGGACGCTTTGATGGGGCAACGAGAATCATGGTTGATACTTATAAAAGCACATTTGATGCAGTGGATGAGATAATTGAAAAGCACGAAAAAGAGCACGATGGACAGAAGCCGAAAGAAGTCATGATGTATTGTACTGGAGGTATTCGCTGTGAGAAGGTTGGTGCGTACTTGACTCAGTACAAAGGTATCTCGAATATTCAAAAGCTCCACGGCGGCATCATCAATTACATGCAATTTTTGAACGAGCAACGCCATGCCCATCATCAGTCCGATCATGGTGTACAGAAATTTTCTTTGTTTAAAGGCAAAAATTTTGTGTTTGACCAGCGATGCGTGGACAGATTTTCAGAGTCGGAAAAGGTGACGGATGACATTCTTGGGAAATGCTTTCAGTGCGGCGAGCCGTGCAACCATCACACAAACTGCAGCAATGTTATGTGCCACGGCTTGGTTTTGCAATGCTCGAAATGTGCAGTGGCTATGCTAGGAGCATGCGGTGAAAGCTGTAAGCACGAAGTTCTCAAGATGAGATCCATGACTATCGAAGAGCAACGTAGCTACAGGAAGGTGAATGCCCTTAAGTGGAAGCCCAAAAATCCAAATTCTGCTTCTGTAAAATTTATAAAAATTCGACCAGCTTCTCCTGAGCTTCTGCAGAAAAGTGAGATGTTAGATGTTAGATCACTCGGTCCGGCAAAAAAGTGATAGATGATGCAATAAAATCTAAAAAACGCGTGTGTATTCAATAAAGCCCTAGAAATTTGCGTCTCACAATGGTAAAACAAAATTCCTTCGTTTAGTATGCTCGATTCGAGCGTCCCCGCCAACGCTTATATGGTGGCACGTTCGTACTCTCGTGTTCGATGCTTTTCGCTGCAGCAATCGATCGTTTCTTGCTTGCCTCCTCGTCACGACGCAGCTCGTACTGATTTCGGATCTCTGCAGTCTTAATTGGATCGTGATGCAGAATTTCATACCCGAAAGTTGCAGGCGGATCTCTTTGCATCAAATTACTATCTGCCTGAATAATGGTGCCCAAAATGCTCCCAGGCAACGACTTGAATCGTCCATGACGATATATTTCATTCTGCAGTACTTGTCGAGCATAGTCAAACGATCGCTTAACTATCCGCATCTCGTACGAGTTTTTGCCGATGTCAAGGCTCGGTTCATTTGGATTTTCCATCGCAATAAGAAACGGTTTTCCATCGTCATACCAGTGGCGCCCTTCCTTGTTAAAATAGGAGCCTCCGTTACGTACTGAGATTGCAAGCTCCGAGTAATTAAAGTCGCGTCCATATAGAGTTAAAAACCCTATGAGTAGGTAACCCAAGTTGTTAAATTTCGGGTCATCGTGATTAGAGCCCAACACGCGTCCATGATGCTGTAAAAAGCTCACTACCATCATCTGCAGCAGAAATGATCCTACTCCGCCCGTGTACGTCTCATTGAGTCCTCGTTGTGCCATAAAGTACTTAAGCACAAGCGTCAGTGGCCGAAAGGATGGGTACACTCGCATAAAGTGCTTCACCAGGTCTCCAGTAGCCAAGCCTCCCGCAATATTGAATGACACATCCACGTGAATACCACTCACCTTATGCACCATTTTGACAATGGGAATTCTCGCTTTGTCAATCACTTCTAAATAGCTCACGAGATCTTTTTCCTCCAAACACTGTGCAAGTTTATAAAGCGGCTCCTTACCGTCTGGTACGCCAAAAAGCACCATGTCAATGTCGCTTTGGGGCAAGAACATTTGCGTATAATGCGAACCAAAAGTCTCGATAGTGGCTTCGGGCCACAAACTTTTCACAATTTCACGCATTTCCTCAACCATCTGCACTCTACTGCTCAACTCTTTTTCAGTGGGGCTAACGAAGGTCACAAAGTCCATTATTTCTTCGTGAAGACACTCGTAAATATTTCTTTTTACGTAACCTGCGCGCTGTCTCATCCACGGTCGTGACTCTAGCTGTAGCACACGCTTTGAATTTTCTGTCAGCTCATCCGTTTTATTTAGGGCATTTATTTGTTCCTCGCTCGCGATGAGCTCGATAAATCCATTGGTCTCCTTGTCTTGGTCGGGATCGTTGACGCCTCGGGCCTGGCGCTTTTTTTCTTCTCTAGCAAGCTTTACAGCATGCTTAACCTTTCCTTTAGCCTTATTCTTCTTTTTTATCGTCTTGGGCTTGGCTGTCACCTTCTTGCCCTCAACATGCACATCGCGGGTGCCCTTGGCCTTACGACCCGCTTTACCACGCGCCATAAAAAATGACCAATAAACTTTGGTGATCAGACCCTGTTTTAAACAACTTGCCACACACATATCGATACGACGAAATACCGACGTCTGTTTTCTGCATAAGTCCAGACTCACGGGGAAAGTTTCACTTGCTTTCATTATGATTTTGCTGCACCCGCTTGAAACCACTTGGTTATTTCATCGACGACGGATTACCAAAGATTTCACGTTAAGGAAAAGTCTGCTGTAATGTCGGATCGGGACTCGCCTTTGCCGCGCCGCAGTCGCTCGCCGTCTGTAAGAGCTGAAGACAATGAGGAGAAAAAGAGCGTATCTGAAAGCTTTGACAAGGATGAACCGCGTCGCAGTCGCAGTCGCTCGCCCACTGCTAGGGCACCGGCTGTCAGCGTGGAAGTGAATAATCCAGGCAACAACTTGTATGTGGCCAACTTGTCCGCGCGCACGGGACAGCAGGAGCTGGAGGAACTTTTTTCTAAATTTGGGCGCGTGGAAAAGTGCGAAGTGATCGTGGATCCTGTGACGAGAGAGTCAAGGTGTGTGTGTTTAAAGTGATTATAAACGCTAGTATTTAGGTCTGAGGGCTACGGCTTTACTTTTAGGGGCTTCGGATTCGTGACGTATGAGGATGTCCGCGATGCTGAAGATGCTGTCAAGGAGTTAAATAAGTGCGTAAATTAATGCACATGCAGCTTGGAGGGTGTGAGATCTTACGTGTAATGACTGTCCGCAGCCAAGATATCCAGGGACGTAAAATTCGAGTGGAACACGCGAAACGGAAGCGTGGACATGAAAAGACTCCTGGACAGTGTAAGTAGAAATGAAAGTTAAGTGTATCTATGCCTAATTCTACGTCAACCACTCATGACAGACCTTGGCCCGAGACTTGCTAGCGCAAAGTATGGCGGTCGCAACAATAGGGACCGAGGTCGAGACCAAGGGCGACGGAGCCGCAGCCGAGACCGCGGCGGTTTTTCGCGTCGAAATGATGATAGAGACCGAGGACGTCACGACGATCGTGACCGAGGACGTGGCCGCTATGATGATCGCGACCGTGGCCGCGGAGGCTTCGACCGCGATATGCACGATGACCGTCGCCGCCGCTAGCTGAATTGCGCCCTGCTTGTTGGTGCACGTGACTTTCCTTTGCCATCTCACGCTCGGATTAGTGCACAATTATGCTCAGTCGTCATTCACCTGTGGCCCTATTTGAGTCGTCAGCGTCCGTCTTTCGGCTTTCAGCTCCTTCCAGCAGCTTGTTTTTAATTCAACTAAATAAATTCCAGCTCGTCCGTTATCCGTCGGACGCTTCATACGACTCCAGTTGCATTCAACGGCACGTCGAAGCCATCGGCCTCGCAATCTCGTGACCAAGCGGCGGATCGTTCACGAGCAATTACTGCCCTTATATATTAAACGCTGCATCTTCAGCATTCTCAGCCACAGCAAACTCAAATGGCCACAATCTGTATGCTTTATCTTTCTCGACCGCGAGCCCTGCACTATTGGCGCTTAAACACCAACATTATCGACGTGACCTCGGACGCATCTGCATCGCCACTAACGTCGCTGTGAAAGAATGATGCTACCTGCAGTCGTAAAAATCGTCAGATTCCAGAATTGGCCTCAAGTTAAAAGAAAGCCAACCTCAACAAAGTGCGTAACCACTAGGAGCTCGTTGATCTGAGCAGTAATGGTGTCGGATGTCACGACATAAGTTGGAAGTTCCATCCATGAGCCGTCATTAGCAACATCACCTGACAAATTGTACAGTTTTGCTAGAAAATGCTTTGGGTCGCGCTCAAGTTGGTGCGACTCGCAGCCCCCGAATCGCTCACGATTCCTACATCCATACCAATTGATAGCAATCAGAACGAATCAAGTTTCTCCTTACGTGTAATAAATCGAATCGTACGCTGGTGAACAGTCAGGAAACCACATAGAGACGTTTTGGTGTAAGTAACTGTAATATGGCGTAGCGTGGCATGGAGTCCAAAAGTGAATTGAAACCTCTGAGTTTTCTACCAAATAAATGATATAGCCGGCTAGATTAAAATTGTAAACGCAAATTGAATGTGTACCTTGAATTTGATCCGCTAGAAAGTCCATTACCTCAACAGGAGCACGCTAGATTTCGATAAAAAAACTTGAGTCCCGTCGAAATACTGATTAAATAGTTGACAAAAACCTGGTGACATCTTGAAAAGTAGAACGCGCACAGCACGTTCGGTAAAACGATGAAAACTATTGCGAGTTGGAATAATTTTCGCCGCATTTTTTCGTACAGTTTCATGTAGCTCTTCCCTTCAAGAGTGTGCAGGCAATATCCGGCATACACGAACGCCGGGGGAAGAAGAGGAAGAATAAAACGGAATTCTCAAAAATAAATAAGTGTCTACTACAATCATATTTATCAATTTTCTTTCCATACATACCTTTGTGAGCAGCACCGCTATACACCAAAAGTGTCCACGCAGACACACGGCCTAAGCCTTTTTTTGAGGGCTTGTGAAATTTAAAATAATGAGCTAATATACGGAACCACTCACATCAGCAATAGTACGGACCGGCACGGTGAAGTATCCAGCAATCACAAGAGGTAGCGCGGTACCCACAATGGCCGGATAGCCCTGCAAGAAATACCAGCTCCATGGATGCTTACCGTAAAGTTTATCTTTGCCCTATAAAGTGACACAAGAAAGTCATGTCATGCAAAGTTGAAGTTGTTGCGCAGCAAAATTATATCATACATACGTCCAGGACATTAAACTTGAAAAAATTGATCGGCACCACAGTCCACTGGCCATATCCAAGACGGTCAATGCTCAACAATGTCAGTAAAGTTACAAGTGCAATTGGCACCACAAGACGAAACATGAGGAAAGCACGATCACGAGTTTGCCATAAGTGTCCAATGCCGAGGTACAGCCAAATAACAGCATTTGTAGGGCGAAAAATGATGCCTAACGCAGCAAGTATAAGCGCGACAGCACGATTATTCTGTTTATATGAAATGTCTTTGTCCTTCTTGTCACGTCTGTCCTCCTAACGATTAAGTGGATCCAGTGAGCTTCTCCTAACTAAAACAACCATTCCGCGTACGTACTAAAAACTTCCATGGCCAATAAGCCAGTGCAGCTGTCGTGCACATCGTCTCAATGCAATTAGAAAATGGCCGTACCATCACATAAAAGGTAAACCACGAGAACAATTGGCACAGTAGCGCCCATTTCGCCGCGTTGTCGTTAAAGTAAGTCCTTGCTAACTTGTAGAGAAAAAAGTCATTGGCTGCCGATATGATCCCTTGGAGTAAGCGTGGCCCGTAGGCAACGACCCATCTCGAATCCAAATTCTATTGCGTCATTAGTAGTGTTAGCATCATTTTTTCACTTGGACTCGTTTCACCAGCTAACCAGCAGCTCCAATAACTTGTACAGTCCCACAAACAACGCTGGGTGAGCAAAACTTCGCAATTGGGCGTCTTCCTGCCACTCCCACGTGCTACACTTGCCAAAACACACATATTGTCAGCACTAGTCAAGCACCACACGGCTTGGCAGACTGACGCACAGGTATCCATAGCCAAAGACCAGGCGGTGTGCCACCTCTGTACTCTGCCAATACTCGTCTGGATTAAAGGACGTGCGAACAAAGAGGGCGTTCCAGAGGCGAAAGATGGTCACACACACCCAAAAGACGCGCGTAATCGGAAGCTTATCTAACATAAGCACGGGAAATGCGGATAAAACAATAAATCTGAAGATGTATTGTCAATATTGATCTATTTTATTGTTTCCTCTGGGGCAATTTTGTGTTGAACACCTCGACCGTTTTCTGTAGAGCTTCAGCCAGTGGCGACACGACAAAGTCAGGAGTTTCCTGAGTACCAATTTCAAGACGTGACGCAGCCGTCGGATTGAAATATCGCGTGCCGCGAGAGTGCCGCATGCCTTTGCCAGCAGCATGCGCCAGTGACGAATGCCACATCTCAAGCTCTTGTGGCGCTGCAGCCACGAGCACCACTTCGCTCTGTACGCGTTCCACGACTTGCCCGCTGTCGAGTTGCAACGTCACCAGCGGTTGCGACCGAATTGCGTTCGTAATGCGCAGACACTGTGTGTCACCGCCATCCATCTCGAGTCGCACATTGCCGAGCGGTATAATGCCACGGAGTTGTTTCCGACTCGAAAAGTAGTACAGACAATTGCGACTGAGCACAAACCAGCGACGTACGGTCGAAAAGCCACCTTTTTTTAGTAAGTAGCCGTTTAAACTCGTATCGGAAGGCCAGAGCTCTTGCTGTTCAGCAGTAGCTGATCTAAAGCTATGCCACATGACGTCTAAAAAGACATTCATATCCCGCTCGTGGCCATCAAGAGCCTTAAGAGACGGTTGCAAACGTGGGCCCATGGGTAAACTGTCGACACCAACGCTAAGGTGAAGAGAAATCTGCGCTGCACTCTTCTGCCACTCGACGCGGTAAATGTAGCGCAGCGGTGTCATCCACTCGACCACGGGTTTAGTGTACGATCCAACATTAATGTAAAGCACACGCTGTTCCGTGACGATAAGCCAATGAGCCAATTGCACCTTTAGCTGTTTGCCTGGCATGTCCATGGCGTCGGATGCACATCCAGGTCCAGCCACCGATATTCTTCTTTTCGCTTGACCCTCCGTCTCGCTATGACTAGAATAATTAGCCGTTGGCGTCGATACTTCTTGCATCAATTCCTCGGCGCTTTCAAATTGAACCGTAATTGGTCGCGGCGTGCCTCGCAGTAGCGCTAGCGTCTCGTGGAATCCGATTCCACGTACGTCCACGCCGCCAACACCAATCAGACAGTCTCCTTTCTGCAGCACCTGTTGTCCAGGGGCTATGTGACCTTGAATCTTTACCTTCGACATACGTCTTTCATCCATGACCTTGATCGTCACATTTTCGCAATAAAAGTCCGTCTCTAAATCCAATCCCAGCAATTTCTTATGAAAGGTGACCTCGTAGCGCAACTTGCGTGAACTTCTTTCGCCTGGGCCTGCATCTAACGTTTCGCCAGCAGCGCGGCGACGCTCGTCATCCTCCTGTAAAGCTATTCGCAGGGAGTTTGTACGCGCACGGGTCGAGTCGCTACTCTTTGGCTTGCCAGATCCAATATTACCACTACGCCGTCGGTCTCGAGCTGCACGCGTCAGATCGGCCGCACTTACCAACTGCACAATTTCGTTGTAAAAGATGATTTTCTCGCCAGAGAGCCGATCGCCTCCCACCCTCTTAAGCAGTTCATATGCAATGGTATCAGCTTCTTTGTAGCACTTAAGCTCATTGTAACGCCCAAACACGCGTGGCCGTCGAACTCGTCGCATATTCTGCCCGTTCTGCAAGGACCGATTGCGCACACCCTGCGTAGCGCGAGATGCAAAATCAAATATTCCAGCTACAGGCTTAACAGGGAGACCAATAATTCCAGTAATTGTGCCTCGTACAAAACCCACAGCCCCGTTTTCATGGGCGCCTCTCATGGGGTTCAGCACTAGCCCCGCCACACCCTCGTAAACACCAAGACTTAGCTCTCGCGACCCTTGAATTAGTCCTTCGCGCAGGCCGCGGACGTGACGACGACGAGCTCGGGCGCGATTCTGCTGATAGTGATCGTCCAAGCTCAAATTTGCGAACCCTTGACCAAAGGTGCCTGAGATTTTACTTGCAGCATCGAACGTACCATCTACTGTATTTGACATTAAACTCGCCGTTCCTTTAGCGAGACCCTTGCTAAAGCCTTTACCACCAATTTTTAAACCTTCCAAAGGCTCGTAGACAAAGTCGCGCACTCCCGTACCAATGTGGTCCAGGAAACCAACTGGGTTTCCAAGAAAATCAAATGATCCCAGAATCTTATGAAGCTGCTTCCATAGCTGGCGTGTGTAGTACTTTGAAACTCTGCGCGTCAGGTCACTACTCGTCCCGAAGGCATGTTCAATCATCAACGCATTCAAGCGCACAGGAGCGTTATCAAGATCAGGAACATGCATAGTTAAGCTAGGAATAGCCCACGATACTGACGATATCTCATCTCCATTGCTCTTACTGAACGTAGTTGGTGCTGAGTTAGAACGCTTCATTTCCTCATCTGACTTCTTAAAAGTATTTGCTTCATGAAGGCTAAGAGTTGTGCTCGTTTGGAATACATCGCTGCGGAACGTAATGTCGAAGTCCATCGGATGAATATGCAGTAATGCAAAGTACACCTTTCGCGTCTCTGAAGTTGACGTCATCGTGTACGACTTAAGACTTAAAAGCGGATTCAGTTCATCACTTTGAGTGTTTTCTTGGTACTCTGCCAATGATTCCAGCATCGTTTCCGTTGGAATGCATTTCATTCGTATCTCCCCACTACGATTTTGTGATCTGTTCCGACCCCATGACTGAGACATCTAATTTTAGAAAATTACGATATAAGATTACGATAACAATTGACAAGAAAAACTTATAGCCATACCGCCGCCATAAATGCTCGTAATGATGCTAAGAGCTCTTCATCCAACTGCGTAGTGACTGGATACAGCCAAAAGGAGCAATGCTTAAAATATTCAGTGTTGCCTTGTTCAATTGACCAGGTGCAGCAAAAGTGCATCGCCGCCACATTTGCTTGGCGATATTTGCAGTCTGCGCAAATGAAAACAGTTTGATTCGAAATCAACCCAGTATTTTCCTTAAATTCGTCGTCATCCCTTTCATTGGCAAATTCAAGGTCTGATTTTTCCATTTCCGCAAGACTTTCATCAATGTCACCAAGTTGTCTTCTCCGTTTAAAAGTTGCTGCAGCCACACCACCAATATCCATCCCTCGTGGGCAAAGTAGCTTTGTAAACGTCGCTTCTTCGCTTTGATTGTCAATTTGCAGATCATCAAGTGTAATGCTCATTCGCATGTTGGAATTTATCCTTGAATAATGAAGATTTATGCCACCTAAGTAAATATACACGAGCTCCGTTGGAAATTCATTAACGCACGAGACACCAACTCCATCCAGACACAAATGCAGTGTCACGCCACGTGTTAAAGTCACAAAGGCGCTTGTGGTGGAGATCTCACAAGCCGTAGGCGAATCCGATGTCACTGATGCTGAGACGGAAGCTTCATACTTATTATCTTTTTCATCAAAGTCCTCTTCGCCGCCTTCAGATAGCTCTAAGACTTTAGTCGGTCCATCTGCGCGAATGCGAACATGCACAAATGTTTTGGCGTTTTGAATTGGCGGAGCAATATCTCGGTGCGATCGCAACGTCGAAAGGGCCGCTCCGATATTAGGCGTCTCTACTGGCAGCGCTTCTTTCGAATCGTCATTTTGGACATCTATAGTCGCAAGGCGCAGCCGTCGCACCCAAATCTTCGCAATCTTCGAATTTTTAGCTTTCAAATCGTAGCATTTTGTTGGCGTTATTATTGTAAACTGATTTGACCGAACAATAGGTAGTTTTGCGCCTGATTTGCATGACACTTCTGACAAATCGCGCGGTGTCGTCATGCTCGTCGTATCTTCTAAATCTACATCTGATTCATCTGCGATATTGATCGAGTCAACACTGTACCACACAGATTTAGAGCACTGAAATTTTCTCATTGGTGCCTGTCTTCTTGCACCTATGCCAGAAGAAATCTGGATTGTCTTAAGTATACCAATCTGCATCATTTCTTGCGCTGTCGTTAACGCTTGTGCTCTTGTCAGCTTGCACATTTCTGTAGTTAAATATTCGACGAGATCTTCACTATTCACGTAAAATCCAGGACGCATATTGCCGCTTTTCACACCCGCGTCATTTTTAATCAGTGTGCTTACAAAATATTCTGATTTTTTACACAGCAATGTAGAGTCGACTAACGACACCGCCAATCGTAAAAGTTCTCTCGCTCTGTCATCCTCCTCATCATCATCGTCGCCTCCACCATCAAGCTGCCTCGAGCCACCACCAAATATACTGCCGGAGATTGATGACACAAAACCGTTTAAGGAAATAAATCCGCTTTTTAGTGGAACTTCAGCAGTCTTTTCAAAAATTGCAACGCCTCCAACACCTGGCACGTCCGAGCCTGTGCGTAAATTAACAACTCCGAGCAGCTCCTGATCCGATTCATTGGAAAAATAATACAGCACGTGCTCATACAGACGAAAATATTTTCTGTTCCATTTGAGCATGCTGTCCTTTTTTAGCAGATACCCCTTTTGCTCAGGCTTCAAAAAAAGTTCCGACGGCAGGGAACGGTGTAGCTGAATGCGCTTGTGAGAAGTCATTTCGTCTAGATTGAACTCTCGAACCTCCACTGCATCTTTGTCCAAGTCCTCACCAGAATGCGATGTAGACGACGTAACTCGCATAAATCTTACTTGAAGCGACCGAGAACAAGAGCTTGAAGTACCAGGAAAGGAAGGATCATGGCTAGATGCAGACGACGGTTTTCCCTCGACACCATTGAGATAATCCCATGAATAAGGGCAAGATGAGCGTGGCAGTAGCTCGTCAAAACTATTATCGTCACCCCAATTTGTCTGTTTGTAGCGTATCCGAAAGGAGGTCATGTTATCGATTCTGTACGGAGGAAAACGTTTCGACTCAGGTCGAAAAATCAGCGCAACAGATCCACCTATAAGCTCAATTTGACATTGCAAAATGTAGATGCGAGAGGAGTCCTCTCGGTCGCGCAGCTTTAAATACGTTGTTCCAATCGAATTGATTTGAAAGCTGCCACTCCAGCTGTACTTCTGCAGTAAAGTAACTTTAAGTAGTTTTTCTTGTGCTGCACTTGGCCAATGAAATGGTACAAGTTCATTAGCACCAAGCCGAAAGGTTTGAGGAGCATCAACCTGTCGATACTTGATAGTTTCTTCTGTCTTGTTGATTAAAATGTAGCGAGGAACAACAGTAGCCATAATGGTCTCTGAGTAACGCCCGCTGCCGTAACAGCTCCATAGCGCTACTTCTTGGCTGCCTTTTCGAGGTTCACTCTCTTGATCCTGATCATAAACTTCATTTGTAAGACTTATGACCTGAGCAACGCCCGAGTTTCCCATAGCATTACGATTAAGGCGAATCACATCAGACCATGGTGATGAACGCGACTTGATTCTTAGAACATCCCAGTGTTTTCCCCCTGAGCTGTACGGCAAAACAGCCCCCCAAGACATTGGACGGATTTGAGCAGGATTTGAGCGCTTGGAGCTTGATACCAAAGAACGTGGCGTCATGTGGTGAGAGCTAGCTGTGCTGGCTTCATCATATAAACGAATAGTCGTCATGGTCATTCGATGACATAAGTGGAAGCCATGACGACGGCCCTTACTCTCTACCTTTGACGTAATTGAGATAGGAAGGCCATACCACCGCTCGCTTTCTGGTCGTCCAGCACTTCGTAACGATACGAATCGAGGTAGCGCTAGCTCATAAAATTGAAAATCTTTAATATCAAGAACACCTGTAAAGCCGCATTTAATGCAGACACGATCAAAAACTTCTGACATCAGATTACTGGAACAAACTTCCACGGTAACGCAGGCAAATCGGTTGTGAGGTAGATACACTAAAATCCCGCGAGATTTTTCCGTGAACGATAATTTTGTCGGAGATCCGTCCAGAATTGATGCCCCCATCGCCCTAGTCGATGTTGGATCGTAAGACAGCATTTCTTGTGGGTGTGCGAGTTCAAATTCACCGGTGTGGCGTGCGCGCATGGTAGAAACGGTACCACTTACTCCCCTGTCTTGACTAGTCGGAGTTTGGTGCCGCTGCAATGACCTCGCCCCTCTTGTCGATGGAAGGGGACCATCATTTAATGCCGGAAAGCTTTCTATGTCTTCCAGGTCAATATCCTTACTGCTTTGATCCTGGAGGTACGATGACATCATCTCATCATCCAAACCAAGTGGCGAGCTACGATCGCTAGAATTATCTTCAACAACGTTTGCGACGTCCATGTCCGAAGGAAGCTCTTGAGATGTACCAACCGAGAAGGAGATACTTACATCTCCTCGATGAATACTGGCAAGATTGTTTTTACTAGCTTTCTGTTCGCGAGATGAGTTTCGCTTGAGAAGCTTGTACCAATTAAATGCTGCAGCTCGCTTACGATTCTTTAAGATGCTGTCCAATTTCACAGCAGCGACTCCAAGGCAAGTGTCCAAGCCGTAACGAATATTGCGCACTTCTACAATTATACGAGATAACTCCAAACTCTCCAATTGAAACGGAAAGCGCAGCAACAAAGTATTCCGAAGATGAGAATTCCATTGTGGATTCACGCCACCAGACGGACTTGGCTTTGTAGTGGTAGAACAAACCACAACCATTTCTGGTTTCTCCAAGTACCTTTCTTTTGGATTCTTAAGCACGTACAAAGACACTCGTACGTACGGGTTCTGAGCTCCAAAGTACTGTGAATTGTACAAGTTTTTTGCTTCCCGAACCACCACAACAACAGCAACCGGGTTAGCAGAGGGCTTTATTTTTTGCAGACGAACCAACTGAGTTTCTCGATTTCCTTCTCCATGAAAAGATAGTGAACGTAGTGAGAAATTATCATTTAGTTGCTCTGACAGGCCTGCACTTTGATGCACATACTTGTACACATTCTCAAGTCGTTTTGCGGACGAAGCAGTTGAGTTACAATACTCGAGATCAAGTCCAGTGTGGTTGACAATCCAGATAGAACATGAAATAATAACATCTCGCCCAGACAGCTTCACCTGTAATTGCAAATTGGGTACGCTTCCTTGCTCTCCAATAATATCACGGTCAAATGCACGGCCAAGAAGCTGTATTGATTCAATTCTTTCTTTGTATGGGACCGTGTAAGCAGACATCATCGGATTAATTATCGGTCTTGGAATACTCCAACTATAATTCTCTAACCGTAAAGATATGTACAAGAGCTCGGCAGCGTCAATTTGAAATAAAGGCAGCAGATTTCCGACTGCCAATACACCTTCAGCAATCAGCTGAAGCGACATACTGAGAAGTCGATAAGCTATGGCTGTCGCTAATCGATTGTGAAGCGTGAGGAATGGTGACACGGAGAGATAATACAAACTCGAATTTGTCGCTTCGTACAGACCTCGCCGCTGCCCCGCTGTTCTTGCTTCATCTAATTCGTAGTTAATATCTCGCAAAGAGTTTAAACGCTGGCGTTGAGTTGGTTTGACGAACATGTTAAGAAATTCGTCTTCCTCGTTTCCACCTTCTTCTTCAATCAATTCTCGATCAAACAAAGTTTTCTCCGGTAGTTGGGGTTCGTCCGCACAAGAAAAAGTGGCTCGCATTAGATAATATGCCTCCACTTCATATGCGCATTTCCAAGTAGGCAAATCTCGAACAACGTAACCAGTCAGCGGAATCGCAGACGACATTGAACAAGACGCCACCAATTCCAGTGATCTCGCAGCACTTTCCGATTCGTCCATCGTAGCAAGCGTTTCAAAATTGCAGACGCAACTACCAGCGCGCACAAAGCGCTTTGTGTTAATTGCTTTTGCTGTCCTAACTTCGTCTCCTAGTTCTTCTAAGCTAGTTGTTAGCGGCGCATATTGCACGTATGGCGAAGGTCGTATGCTAATTTTGCTTTGAGGGTGTACAAGTTGGAGTGGAATATACACAAGCTCTTCCCGGTCGATAACCCACTCTTGAATGCATCCGCCGTCCCGAGGTGAAAAAGCCCAAACCATTAAAGGAACCGACGTTCGATTTTGAAGTACCAATTGAGAATGAAGGCTAATTAGCTTGCTGCCATCCGCTTGGATGCTTATTTCTGCCACCAATGTTGGTGGACCAGTATCTTCATCTCCACCAATAACACAGTCCCCTGTGTCTACACCAACTACCGGTACAAGCGATTCGCGAAGCGGAACAGCCACATGTCCAACCATATCCACTATAACAGGGTTCGCGCTCACCCACCTATTCCCGTTCAGCCATACAGATAATGTGTGATTTACCGTAAGAGCTTGGCGATCAGCTTCTCGCAAAAATCTGTCTGCAGAAGCGCTGTCAAAGCTTAGCATGTCCCCTTGCTCGCGGCAATCAACTGAAACTTTTCCATTAACGGCAACATTTTGTTGAATAATGGTTCCAATGCCACGACGAAAGCTGAACGCTAAGCCTAGACCCGTCTTGTTTTCGACCCAGAATGGCGCAGTTGATTTCGAACCAGAAGTAACAAAATCAGCTTGTCTTAAAGCATCCGATGACAATAAGGGGGCCATGGCAGGTGTAATATTGAAGTTGATAGTATTTGGCAAATTCGCATACACTTCGACAATGCTTTTCTCCTCCAAAGCGCGATGTATACGCATCTGAACGATGAATGGTTCCACCAGAGGTTCCCAGCGATAGATGCTATTATTAAAAAAATTAAAAAGCAATGTGGCACCCATTGTGGTTGAGTATTCTTCCTCTTGAATATATTCGCACACGATATCTCGCATGTGAAAATCAGCGATGGGAATGCCCAAACTGTTGTTCACTAACACCAAACGTAACTCACCAACATCACCCAGAAGCTTGTCAGCAACATATATGGGTGATGACATCTGAGAGCCCGGTGCACTGTTTGACCTTCTCCGCGCGTCGGATTTCGCAGAAATCGATCGTGACGATGACGAAATAGACTGCAGATAATTGTTCGCAATATTAGCAAATAAATTCGCATCTTGAACTGAAAATCGAGTCTCTACAGGGGCCAATACGAATGAGTTGCGTCGCGAAAGCGTGGCTGTACCTTCAACAAAGTGATCGAATACCAAAAGAAAAGCGTTTGACAGAGGAAAGGACGCGTCGATCTATCAATACAGATACGACCAAATGTAAGAATAAATGGACAAGCATATATCAGTAACTGAAAAAGCTAACCTGAAGATCTGGAAGCTGGGAGAAATAAACACCATGTTGATCAAATTCTAAATGACACTTTGTCGTACTAACGCTATCTTTGAGATTTTGGCGGGCAGAGTAAGCAGCCACAACATCCGTCAGCATGAGCAGCGCATGAGCCACTGATGTTTTGAAGTCTTCCAATAGCGAGAAAAGACACCCTTTCGTAGTCAGATAGAAGTCAATTTTTCGCCAATTTGGTGGAGCAGACGCTAAAAATCCAATGCCGAATTCCAGAAACTCGCCTTCTGTGATAATTGGATCAGCAAAAAATGATACGATGTCGTGAAAGGCCGGATAAACACCCAGAAAATTCGTGTTTTTTAACTTTAAATCGTAAAAAGAGTCTGTCCAATTCAATTTTTGATTGTATTCGATTTGTAGGCCATCACCAGGGAGAGGACGAATAATTTCTGAAGCCGTCTGGCAATGAGTTGGCCGGATATCAACTGTCGTGAAGGACAATGCCGACCCATAAAACTCCAGCGAATCATCCGTGCGCAAAGTAAAAACTAATTCAAGCTGTTCATAGAACATATCGGCGATGGAATGGTCTTTGTTTGAAATGCGAAGCGCAGCGTCAGCAACCTTCACAAGAACTTTTATCCATATCGCACGGCAATAATCAGTTACAAAGTGAAGTCCTCCACACGCGGCGCATAACGGATACGTGTCATCCGTGACAACACGCGAATTTTCCCGAAAATTCTCATAGGCTATGCCTAGGCAAGTTGTGTACTGCTCGGGAGTGATGCCTAGGCTTAATTCATTCAACGAAAGACTTATTCCATAATAAGAGCTTAAGATTGCTTCGGACAGACTTTCAGGCTCCAAATCAATGTGCCCACTTAAAAGCGAGTGGCGGAAAAGCGGTGACGCTGAATTGCGGGTGGTGCCACAAAAATCAACCAGCTCAAATTCGAAAAGCCCCACCGAAGAAGTGGACATATCGGCAGAGTCTTGACCTTGCACCATCGTATTAGAACTCAATGCGACTCGCGCATCATGAAATTCCGCATCCTCTGAAACAAACAAAGGCGTCATCAGATATTGCGACATACCGGCAACCTCGTCGAGAATTTGCTCTATCCAGTCAGACCGCCCTCGCAAACCATTCAAAGAAGCAGTTGTCAAAAAGTGAAGATTATTGCGACCTACGCTATCTAGTGCTTCGCTCTCGGTTTTTGCTTTATCAAGAGCCTCATCCACTTTAGCCGAATACTGCGTCAGCTGCTCTAATTGCTGGTCCAACTCCAAAATTTTATGACGAATAATTTTCACTGCATCTTCGGCTGCCGGTAGAGTTTGAAATCCTTCATGTAGATAGTTATGTGCTTGCTGCGTGGCACTTCGAAGATCAATAAACAGCTGGCTTCGATTGCTAAGAAAACGCGAGCGCTGATTTCTGATCTGTCTTCGCAAATTTCTTAAATCCGGTCGTCGTGAATGTTTCGCTTTTACTGCAGACGCGCCCGCTAGAGCTGAATCGCGTGATAGCCGCGATTCGTCAGCAAATGTGCCTTTCTGTAAGAATTCAGACATCAGTGGGTCGATACCACTACTCCAAAATCGGGCATGCGTTGATCGAAGAATAACGCTCTCACGCGAAAAAGAGCTGCGCGGCAGCGCAAATGCCATGTCATTTCCTACGATTTCAAATCGAGTGTTACTATGTCCTCCTTTAGCCATTTCCATGACGCTGGCGCGCATGTTTTTGCCGGTCACAGCTGCATCAAAATACATGCCGAGAAGATTTTCGAATGGAACAGTAAGCGCTGCTGTATCTACCTTGAATTTTTTAAGCACAAACACAGCTCTTTCACAGCTCGGTTTTTTGTCTGGCGGGATTTCAAAGGCATCAACAACGTGGTCATATACGTAGTGATAAAATTGCTTGAACACTCGGTGCAAATACACAACACAAACGGAATCCAGCCGCACACGAACCAAAAGGCCAGTACCACTATTATCGAATGATGTCAGTGCAAATTCAATAACGTTTTTAATTCCAAATTGACCCACGTCAGCATCTTCATCAAAACTATCTGATGAAGACCCAATGGCTTGCCGGTTCGGCAACCTCGCCCCAGCGGGCAGCGGTCCGCTAGGATCAGTTAAATCAGTCAACTGGAGATTCCGTATGCTGCCCTTAACTTTAAGAACCATATCACCAACAGCAGAAGCCCTTGATCCACTAGCTTGCAACGACATTTTCGAAATCCCAATTAGAGCAATTGTCTTAATAGGCGACAAGCTTTCGAAAGTGTTACCCGGTGTTTGATCTCGATGCTTAATGTAAATTTCCAGACCGTGTGCTACAACTAGACTGATATCTAAATTATCATCAATGGATGAAGAGTCCTTCGACACCAATAACGACGTTTGTGACCTCGCTATTTTCATATTGCGCCGATATGTATTTGTGTCATAAGCATAGCTAGTCGATAAAATGAATCCTAGCAAATATATGTTTTGACATTCCAGAAACATTGCCAAAATTGTTTTTACGTTAGGAAGAAAGATGACTCCAGACAAGCGCTCGACAGAGATAACGACCTGAGTTGTCCGACTAACAAATTGTAGGATTTCTGCATGTGCGCCGGATTTAAAAGTGTAGGCTCGTTCAATACAATACGACAACCTGAGAGCAGGTTTACGATTCCCTGGACTTCCGGTAACGCTAAAGATATCCCTCTCTTCTTCTTGAATAAAAACTGACAACATGCTAACGCTATACGATACTGCTGTCGTGCAGAAGCGTGAAGAACAATCAACGTCTTTAATGGAAAGTACAAGCATAGCAGGTTGGTTGGAGCGATCATCGGTTATACACAACTTCAACTCTGGAATTCGTACCAATACTAGTTGTTGGCACGCTAGATTTATGCTCGCACACCCTTTTGCTCGATGCAGATCTTGAATAGGTCCGTTCCTGAAACTGTTTGGTAAAAGAAAACTCCACTTGCCCAATATCCAGCAAATAGCCTCGAGTTCTTCCATTATCCAGTCCATCAGTATTACTGAAAACTGAGCTTCATAATTATACATGGCAATCTCATCATAGTCTTTGTCATGTTGCTCAAGAGAAAGTGTACCGTGATCACCTAATGTACAGTGCTTACAAGGGTAATTATCCGATGACCAATTTGCTCTCGAATGACTTGTTTTAGTAAGTAAAAGCTGGTCGACAGCAATAATTACATGCGAGTTGCTCACATCATCTGACACGAATTCTGCTTGCAACAAGGCCAAGCTCTCGTTACTAGAAAATAGACGCAACCTTGCTCGAGTGTCACTTTTTACAATCTCGCCATCATGTTCAAATGTTTCGACTACTACTTCCGCCAGCTCAATATTAAAGCACAAATGATCATGTAGCACGAAGACGAAGCAAATTCTTTCAATCCGAACTCTTACGTGCGCAATAGGTGCGATTTGTGCTTCATCAAAAGTGATTAGTCTTTTAGGGTGCGACGTATTCCACTGGTTCCACCACAGGTACACTGGTGCGAAGAGATCCATCCACAAAATCAACGTCTCGTCTTTAATTGATGCCATTACACTGCCTGACTGAAAATTTAATGTAGCCTGATGCCCGACAAGACGGCTCTGATAGGCCGGAATAATGCACAGTATCCGTATGATTGGAGCAACATTCGAAAGTGGGCCATCATGTTCATCATGCTGACTTAAATGGTCAACAATACTATAACCCATAGTGCCCTTTTCAACCTCGTACATGCGAAATGATTGAATAGATATATTCGCCTCGTCTTCCACGCAAGACTGTTTAATGGTACCAACACTCCGTCCGAGAAGCCACACCCATTGCGTTGACATTAACTTATCGTCCTTAGTTCCACAATTCTCTCTCGCGGAGAAAAATATACCCGCGCCATGTCGTAATTCTGCCCGAACAGACAAGCTAGGTGGAGTAATTGCATCTTCAAACTCATCGTCGTCGTCATCGTCGTCATCGTCGTCAATACCTGCTGCAAGCGTGTATGTCTCTCCCACAACAGAGTTTAAACAGTCGGTCAATAGCCACTGTTTTGCATATGATAGTACCATCAAAAAACCATCTGGTCGTGATGCTTGCTGCTGTGTCAATGCGGCTAATCGTTCGAATTCGTCATAAGGAGCTTTTACTTCTATTAAAATGGCGTAAAAGACGTCAATATGTTCAGGTCCGAAGTGCATCCTGGGTTGATTGGCTTTCAAATTAAACTTTTCATTGCCGCTCACACGATGGCTAGCACATAGCTCGCATGTGTCTGTAATACGTCCAGGAACACATCCAACGTCCACGTCTAACTCTACATGTGGAAACGCTGCATTGACGCTATGGTAGTACAAACTTGCCTACAGTAGCATTGAACCCACAACTTATTATTAATAGGCAAGATGCAATTAGCTCGCTGCACGAGCAAGGAATCAAAAGCATCTCACCTTGACTGTGCTACGCCACTCGTGGAATAAATATCTCCGCATGATCACCGGAGACGTATTTTCGTCCTTGTCATTTCTTGTGCAATGATTACCTGGATATTCAATATATGCTGCAACGCCTTCTATACTTAAAAGCTACACACAAATCAAGAAAAGACCAGTAAATTTATGACTCATATAACAAAAATTAATTACTTTTCCTCACCTTATTTGATTCCACGGCCGAACTTGATTGCTGTGTGTAGTCCAATTCCCACTTTGAATTCGTGTTGATTAAAGTCATGTGTCCGATTTCGAATGTACCGCTACCTGATTGCTAAAAATAACAGACCATAGAAATTAGAAGAAGTCAGCTTATCCTTCCTCACAAAACATTTACAGTAGCTATTACTGGTGGCCGCGAGCTGGGATCACAGTCGTATCGCAATTGCACATCTGAAAGCTCGATATGCACATTGGCAATGATATGCGACACTAGTCTGGAGAGATACGTCCGATCTGCAAAATTATGCACCAGTTAGTCTTCTCAACACAGTTGTATGTTACCAAGCATAAGGCAACCACCGTCTCCATTGCTGCCGTCGATGCTCGTATCCACAAGATCTAATTCCGCTACCTCTGGATGATGCATCATTTTAGGAGTCTGATGCAGTGACACGCGAATGTATTCAGCCTTAATTTGTACTGATTGCGTCCACAGTGCGCGCCACGGAATCCTGACGCTTAAGTGGCCGATAGTGCCCTTCCCGTATGACAAGCGTAGTTGCAGATCTTGAAATGACAAGTCACCTTGCCACAAGCTGAGCTTTAGCATGCTCGAGTCAAAAGACACGAATTTTCCCAAGAGGCGCTGCAGCAATAGCGCGATTGCGTGCTGGAGCATTGTCGCTTTCAAATGTCAATAAAGCCGCGTGGTGAGGCCACACTATTATTACACACAAAATAATATACCAGTGAATTTTCACTTTAGAGTCGTTATGGCCGGGAGCATTGAGGCATGGTACTACGGGCTGCCGTACGTCACACGCTTCTACCTGTCAGTGTGTTTTGGATCAACGCTATTATCGACGCTCGGGTTCCTAAATCCACAGTCGCTTTATTTGGACTTTGACCTAGTGTGGCAGCGGTTCCACCTTTGGCGCCTCACTACGTGTTTTATGTATATTGGGGGCTTCAGCTTTCCCTTTCTTATGCAGCTCATGATCCTGTATGACACTATCATCATTCAGATTTTTATAGTATGAACGGAAAGGAGCCTCTATAGATAAATTTGACTTTTGTGGTGTTTCTTTGATGATACAGGTCCAATTATTCGTCCCGACTGGAAGAAGATCCGTTCCCCGGCGGCGGCGGCCCTGCGGCTGACTACGCTTTCATGTTGTTTTTTGGAGCTGTTGTGCTTTGGGTGAGAGCATAAGGCCAATCAATGCCATGATTAGTAGTATTAATATGGTGATAATGTGACTCCTGTTGTGAACTGTAGGTAATCGCATTCTTCATGACAATCCCATTCCTGGGTACGTCACTCATCTTTATGATTGTTTACGTTTGGAGCCGTCGAAACCCAACAGCGCCTGTTTCGATATGGGGTAAGTCGTGTTGTATGTTATGTGTTCACTCGCACTAAAAGCGAGATATGCTGACGCTTATCCTCTGCTCGCAGGCTTCCGTCTTGATGGTTTATATCTTCCATGGGCACTTATCGCCTTCACTGTTCTCGTCGGTGGCAATCCTATGATGGACGTGTTCGGGGTCGTTGCCGGCCATCTGTATTACTTTTTGCTGGAGGTGCTGCCGGCGACCAAGGGCTGGAATCTTATGCAGACTCCTGCGGTTTTGTAAGTACATTTCTGCTTCGAATTCTGGTGCGTGGTCTTTATCGGTCGTTTCTGTTTGCATTTAGCACGAATCTATTTCCGCCACCGCAAGTCGCATTAAATAGAGCTCCAATTATTGGCGCCCGTGGTGCGGCTAACGGCGGCGCAACTCCTCGTGCAGGTGGCTATGCTTGGGGTGCGGGAAGGTCATTAGGCTCGGAATAAACAATTGTTGCGAACGATTTCCAAAAGGCCAGTCGTAAAGTTTTTGGCTGCTACTGTAGTACTATGTCAGTCTTTACTGACCGTGCAAATCATACTGTTGAGTCGATAGCATCAGAAGGTTAGTAGGACGCAAAATAAATTGGACAAACATTTTGGTGAAAGCCTGTTTATACTTGACATTTAATGGTTTTTTCGATTATAATCTATGTGCACCTTGTGATTTTTACTCAACTTACTGCCATTCAGTGATCACGATGCCGCACCCGCGCTTTCCCAAGATTGAGATCCAGGAACTTCGCGACGACTTTATCCGCTTCGAATTGTCGGAAACGGATCCGAGCGTGGCTAATGCCATACGCCGCGTCATGATAGCCGAGGTACCGACTCTGGCTATCGACTTGGTGAGCATCGAGATCAACACATCGGTCATGACCGATGAATTCCTGGCACACCGTTTAGGAATGATTCCGCTAAACTTTGATGGCGGACTTGAAAATTTTCGTCAGCGCTTTGTTTACTCTCAGGATTGTGACTGCGACGAGAACTGTCCAAATTGCTCGGTCGAATTCTCGTTAGACGTGACGGCTGATAGTGGTGTGCTGTCCGTCACTAGTGAGGCGCTTAAATCCTCGGATCCATATATTCGACCCGTAAATTTTTCATCCGAGGAAGAACTAAACAATACTCAAGATAGTGGTGTTATCATTGCCAAACTCGGTCCCGGCCAGAGGCTGCGCCTATCGGCAATCGCTAAGCTCGGCATCGGCAAGGAGCACGCAAAGTGGTCTCCTGTAGCTGTTGCCACATACATGTACGACCCAATCATAACGCTCAATCAGGCCGTGCTCAGCTCATATACACCCGAGCAAAAGGCCGAGCTATACAAAAGCTGTCCCACTGAAGTGTTTGAGACGGATGAAAACTACGAGCAGGTTGGCAAAGCTTCTGTTTGCTGATTGAAAATGAAATGGTTTATAATATGCCTGTGTGCTGTTGCTCCTACAGCTCACGGTAGGAGACCCAATGCGTTGCATGTACTGTGACGAGTGCGTTAAGCTTGCGGATTCATTTAAAGACAATCCGGAAGATGACTCGGCCGTTTCAATTAAAATGCGTGAAGACAAATTTATTTTTTCCGTCGAGGTGCGAAAATCGTTTCGATATTGCTTGCGTTCTCGTCATTCCTATTCATATTGTACAATGTTTAGACAACGGGCCAATTGAAGCCCGAAGAAGTTGTGATTTGTGCATTAGATTTGATTCGTGAGAAGCTGTCATCACTGAAGCACCAGTGTTTGGAATTGAGCCAAGATGATCAAGGCTCGGCTGCGCCAATTACGCCGTTTGGATAATAAAGTAGTCGACACAAGGCGTGCGTCTTCAGTACTTGGTCGACATATTCGATATAAGTCGCTCTTCATCGCCTGCAGAAGACTTAAGTTGTCTACTCTTGGTCTTACACAGAATTCAGCCAGAGCCTTGCTCGCGATAGAACTATTCTGCTACGTGCATATATATTTTTTACCGATATAAATTATATTTTAATAGAGCTGTAAGACTTCAACGCCTTCGTCTATTTTTTAGCACAAATTATCTGGCGTAAATGTCAAAATAAACCATTGTTTAACCTTACAAACTAAATACGGTGCTTGAATTTCCATCTAGATTTTTATCAGAGTGTTTCTTGGTTATTGCATATGGTTCCAAGTCGTGAAGACTTGTATATTTGAAGCAAATTTCCCAGCAAATCAGTGGAATGGATGTTCTCTAGGGGCACACCTTGAGAGGCACACAAAAATTCTACATTCTCGTGAAGCATACTCACCCCACGCCCAAAACCGATGCTACCATCGGGGTAAAGCGTATGGCACCCAGCTCCTTCGGTCGTGTTCCCAATTGTTGAGAATGATCCATTGAAAATCATTGGGTGCGGATACGTGATCTTAAGATATTTTACGAGACAATTCAGCAAATGAATCACCTTGCCGAACGCCGCAGCAACAACTTCGGGTGGCACGTTTTCAAATTTGCCAGACTTTGGCAGTGGAAGTCCCGCGATCGTCCGGTAAAAGACAGGGACATCTTTTTTTAACTTCCTTTGTCGCCGCACGTCAGGTAGCCTGCTGAAAGGATCGGCCACTTTTTCATCAGCTTCCTCACTTATTACTTTTTCCGGAATTAATGCAAATAGCGCAAAAAGCTTGCGAAGCCTATCACCTCGCACTTTAGCAGCATTCTATGGCCCCAATCAGCAATAATGTCCATCAAACAGACTTGATTTCTTTCCCTACCTCGTTCGCCCATTGAATCTGGTAGTCCAAACACTCAAGCACTGGAGCATGAAGACTTTTGGCTTGCTGGCAGTCATTCTGCAGTTTGTGCTGCACTTCTACCATTACCAGAGAGCGTTTCTCCAGCATAGATGTCCGTTCTAATACTGCGATTCGCTCAGTGCAAAGCTTCTCGCGCGTTTTCATCACCGTTTCAGCCACGCGTCTGACCTGCTCTATACAATCATTCAACCGAAGTTCGGCGCGAAATAGTGGGTTCTTCATCTGGAATAAAAAATTAGATAAAAATAAGTCAAAATAAGTGTAGTGCGGTGTTGATCGACGCACGTTCAGAGCCGACTCGGTCTTTTTACGTAGCACCGCCACGTCAGCCTGTAGCGCAGCTAGCATGGTGCGACGCTGTTGTAGCATGGAGGATGTGCAGCTCGCACAAGAGAATTCGTTCCGCTTTCGGTGGCAAAGAATACATTCGCTTCTTTCCATTTCGGTAAGACGATTCTGTATGAAAAGTGACATTCTTGACAGCTTCACGTAACATCAATTTTACCAATTTTTCAAAAGCGCTTTCGTCAGCAATGGAACCGAAAACGTAATTTGGAGGATGTAATTCAGGAATTGCAAATACACCACAGTTTCTCTAAATACACCACATACACTACACCCAGACCGCACCACACTGCGCGCGAAACTCACTGCCGCACAATAATCCAGATCTAAAATTCATTTAGAAAAGGCGCGTCTAAAACCATGCACCGTAACGTAAGCCCAACATGCGATACAAGAGAATTTAATTATACATTTATTTTTTTACGCGAACAAGCCTATTCTGCCCCGCTGCAGCCAAAAGTTCGACTCCGCAACTCTGAAATGACGCAGCCGAAGGGCATCCAAAGGTGGTATTGGACTATCTGCAGCAAGCTCTGCAGATCTCTAGTGATCTCCTTCTACATGCGATAACGTGATTTCCATGCCGCCAGCAAACGTGGTATCAAGTAAGAAATTTGTCGACCGCAGATTTCAAAAACTTACGGTTTTTGTAGGCGGGCACGTCGTAATGCGGCCACGCTGTACTTAGACACACACTCTAGCACAGCGAGGAAGCGGTTTAACCTGCTTCTCTTGCGTGCAGTGAGGTAGTTGTGGTGGGCGCGTTAGCGACCTCACCCAACGCACTAAGCACTTTGATTAAGTGCCATCACGGGAGCGGTAATCCGGCTCCTCGTGCGCACTTATCAAGTATGAAGTAGTTTTCAGACTGATTTATATATAATCGTATTAAATATAAATACCTATTTTTACTAATTAAAATGTCACCTCTATAGATAACACTTAATATTTATTGCAAGCGTATCTTTCTAGATACCTCGCGTAACGGATGACGTTAGCCGTCATCACGGATGACGCTGGGCGTCATCCCTCCTAATGTGAATGCACCCATGTGCATCACATACACAAGGGTTGGTCACAAATGTGCACCACACCCGAGTGCTGGGTCTAATTACTATTATTCAGTAGTTGACCATCCCCTTAAGTACACCAAGTGTACTTAACGGGGACTGTGTAGCATTAGGGCAACTTTAGCCCGTTACACCATCCTCCCCTTTAAGAACAAATTCACATTTTTAAATCTGTCAAAGAGGAGAGAGGAACTGCGAGCAGCTTTACGCGCCGCTAGTTCACTCAATAACTCTAGCGACCTGTGTTTCCATACACGGCGCCAAAGATGCCAGCTAAAAGGGGCCACGTTGGTGGGTCGTCTGCGAAGACGCCCACTCAACCTCAAACTAAGCGCACGCGCCGCGTTATTCGCCGGCCGCGTCAAATGCCTTAGTCGAAATGCCGACAGCTACTGCTGCTGTCGCGTTAACAGGGCTAAAGGATCCATCCCACTTTAACAGTGAGGATGCTGATCCGTCGCTCTTATTGTCGACTACAATGAGTTGATACCGTTGCCGTCACCTCATAGTAGTGATGCGGACAACGAGCTCATGAGGAAGGATGATGGCGCATTATTGCCCATCCAAACTTCTCTCATGGCTCACAACATGGAGACAGCAATATTTACGAATGCTGTCTCGTCGTCTGCGCTGGAAAGCGCAGCGACAGGTAATGAGAGCGCTGCCATAAAGGCGCAGCCGCTTCTCCGTTAAGTACAATCACAACGCCTTTTGCTCAGACCATAACCCATAATGGTTCTGACATAGAGGATTCGGAGCCTAAAGCTCCGCCGACGACACGTCAACGTGCTCAGTCGGTGTCACAAGCCATTCGTTTAGAACGTGGCTATGTGACGGGTGGCATACCAAATATACCCCCTCCATCTAAATGGCCTCGTTTAAACGGGCCAAGAGCGTCGCTTCTCGAGCGCGCTCTTGTAGACGCACATAATTATTATGACGTCTTTAAATCATGGAGGGCTCAGGGAAAATCGCTTGGGCGTATTTTCCCGATCCCGGTCGTGTTGCGTTCAAATGAAACGCCCGACCAAAACGAGGCGGAATTCCTGCGCCGCATTCCGATGCGATGAAACAGCGGTCGCAGCGAATTAATTTCGCCCGTTCGCGTGTGAAAGAAATCATGGGTGGTACTGTACCCCCTGTTTCTTCTCACTACGCTACTTCTGCTAGTCCATTTGAGACTAGCAAAGTGGCCTCAGCTGGTGCTCCTTTTCATAGGCAGCAACCAAGCCGGGCACATCAATACGTAGGGTATCGATCGGTTCCCAAGAGTCAAAACTCTTCGGGTAACCTTTCCATTGGACGAGGATCTGGTACCCTTGCGTCACGGAGCGGTGGGCAAGCAACCTTCCAACAAGGAAGCGTTGATTCCCACCCGCATCCATTAGTGCCGGTGGCGCCCGATAGGAGCGGCGATCTCGCCCACCTAATCGCGGCTGCCTTACCTTCGTCCGTTCAGTCGCATGCTGCTGAACGACGTATTGCGGATCTCGAGGGTCAAGTCTCGCGACTGACCTCGGATCTCGTTGATGTCCGAGCGAAGG
>NC_090619.1:3451918-3454955 GCF_004359215.1 Bremia lactucae
TCGGACGCGGCCCTCCGCTGTCCGAGCACGAATGCCTCAAACTGCTCCAACTGAGCACCAGGTTGTTCAGGAGGACTACCCAGGAGCCTGGACAGGGCTTGTTCACCAAGTCCCTGCGCCATAAGCCCTGCCACCTCCCGATGATGTTCGGAGAGGTGAAGAAAATGAGCCCAATCAATATTGAGGCTCATTCTCACGTACATACGCAGAGATGTGGGTCGTGGGAAGGATTTTAAGCGCTACCAGTGTAGGCGGGCACGTCGTAATGCGGCCACGCTCTACTTAGACACACGTACCTAGCACAGCGAGGAAGCGGTTTAACCTGCTTCTCTTGCGTGCAGTGATGTGGTGGGCGCGTTAGCGACCTCACCCAACGCACTAAGTACTCTGGTTAAGTGTCGTCACGAGAGCGGTAATCCGGCTCCTCGTGCGCACTATTAATATTTAATAGAATTAAATATAAATACCTATTTTTACCAATTAGAATGTCATCTCTATAGATAACACTTAATATGTATTGCAAGCGTATCTTTCTAGATACCTCGCGTAACGGATGACGCTAGCCGTCATCCCTCCTAATGTGAATGCACCCATGTGCATCACATACACAAGGGATGGTCACAAATGTGCACCACACCCGAGTGCTGGGTCTAATTACTATTATTTAGTTATTGACCATCCCCTTAAGTACACCAAGTGTACTTAACGGGGACTGTGTAACATAAGTTCAACTTTAGCCCGTTACAGTTTTGACCCCCACGTTCGCAGCCCGTCTGAACAGTGTTGCGTTTTATATCCGATCGCAGGATTATATATGCGTACCCGCCATTATTTTGTACATGTGCTTCGAGTTCTTCGTGAGTAGGGAAAGTTATGTCAGGGTTAAGTGCCAGTTGATGGTCTTTTAAGAGCGCGTCCTGCATTGTTTCGGGAGTGAGGGGAAGAGTGTCCGTATCTAATAGGAAAAGTGAGCGTGGTGGTGTTCGTCTTAGTAAGAAGTAACCTATGCGCGTACTGCGGAACGGCGACGCCTCCAGAATGATACATGAAATTTATCAGCCCTTAGATATAGAGGACTTGGACCTCAAGAGCTGTGTATCTGAACAGCATGAGCTCGGCTATGCTCTGAACAGAACAACAGCGAGTTTATTTGGTCATCTCCAAACTCGGTTCAGAGCCAAAGAATGGACTCTCACATGCAGCACGTTTATAGACGTCGCATTTTCCACGCTGAAACAGCGATCGTTCCGCGTTATTGCCCCACCTAATCAAGCTTTACGCGTGCGTTTACGCTTCGTATCTTCTTGTCAGGGTATAAAGATCTAGCGGGCTATGTCTAAGAATTGCGAATTAGAATTGCTGCTATGCAGCTTGACTCCTTTCCAGAGGCGGTCTTGGTTACCAAATCTATGGAGAGTCTTATTACGGGAGTGGACAGAACAAATGCTTTCCGAGTACACCTCGCTACATTTGAAGCGGCAGTTGATATTGCGTTGAATGTAGTTCAACTTATAGACCGCTCGCTATGGTACGCATGGGTACCATGCTAGCTCGTCGAGCTTATCTGGTTCGTCCAACAGACCAGAAACAATGGTGCATTCTCGCTGGGGAAGGAGAAGTGGAGCTTCAAGCTGTTGAACTGCAGAGAAATTCTCGAATATTTTAGGTGCGGGGGCACGAGACGTTGCGTTCGGCGTGTCCTTTGCGCAACCCGAGCAAAGTATGGTAGAGCAATAACTCAACCTCATAGCAAAAAGCTGGTACGGTGAGTGAAAACGTCGATAGCCAGTATGGGCTGGGCGCCCTACTGGGTACAAATCAGGCTTTGTAGAACGTTTAGGTGGATTAATCGGGGCCTAGCCCCAATGAGCTCGGCGCGTAGTGGCAAGTAGCGTGAATACAAGCCTAGCTTGTTAGTCGAGAGAGGCGATTGTGAAGGGATTACTAAGCCATGGTCAATTAAATTGACATAAGTTCGTCTCGCAACTATACTCGAAGTCGCTAACTTGAAGGGAATCAGCATATGCCGAGGCGCTTAAGCACACGAAGGAGATTCGATCTCTGTTCGCTTAGTGACTGGGACTCGTGTCATAGAGCCTAGATTTCCGTTTGCTTGAATAAGAGGTTTCGGACGTTCACAGCATGGAATGCTGTCTTGTCCTCGATTTAAATTCAAAATATGATATCATACTTGGTTAGGTCAGGCTTGAACGCCATGAGCCATGGATTGATTGGAGGACTAAGAACTTAGGCGTAAACGCGCAAACTTCCAAGCGAAGCTTCGACAACTCATGAGTCAGGCAGCAAAAGCGCTATGGGTGCGATCAAGTGGCGGATTATGTCAGGTGCGAATACTTAATGTCTGAATTGCTTAATTGTAATGTAAAAAAAGGCAATCTTAAGCGTGGATCGATGACTATTAGTGAAACGCACGTACTCCGCGTAGTGATACTCATTGTGAGAACGAAACACTGCCTGCTACAAGCATTGTGGGCCTAGGGCCCAGCCATCAAGGGTGTAATCGTTTGATGCCTTTTGTAACGGGGCACTACGACTTGTACTGTTTCAGTACAAGTCCACTTCGCACTGCTTCAATTGCGAGTGGTGCCTACGTTATTTCACGTACACTAGTACGTGCAGAGGAAGCCTTCTCTTAAGGCAACTAGCTTTAAGAGGGTAAAATGAAAAACTGTATTAAATAGAATCAAGTGTCTCTTGTTCTATCTTTGTAAATGCTAACTTAATTATAATCTAATACTAAGCACGTAAATGAATTCTTATCTCTATCTTATCTGTAACTCTCTCTTTGATTACTCCTACAGCTTATTAGTCTCCGGAATAAATAAGGTATAATGGTCTATTCCTATTTATGGATAAGAATTCTGAATATTACTATATAAAGTAATATCCTCCAAATATTATCTACCTCTTAGATAATATATTAATTAACAACCTTTAAGTGTTAATTTCATGTAACGATACACCCCGTTACACCTTTGGAGTGGCACGTGTAAAACCACCGAGTGAGGTCCGCTAT
>NC_090619.1:3465447-3470358 GCF_004359215.1 Bremia lactucae
TTGCGAGTGGTGCCTACGTTATTTCACGTACACTAGTACGTGCAGAGGAAGCCTTCTCTTAAGGCAACTAGCTTTAAGAGGGTAAAATGAAAAACTGTATTAAATAGAATCAAGTGTCTCTTGTTCTATCTTTGTAAATGCTAACTTAATTATAATCTAATACTAAGCACGTAAATGAATTCTTATCTCTATCTTATCTGTAACTCTCTCTTTGATTACTCCTACAGCTTATTAGTCTCCGGAATAAATAAGGTATAATGGTCTATTCCTATTTATGGATAAGAATTCTGAATATTACTATATAAAGTAATATCCTCCAAATATTATCTACCTCTTAGATAATATATTAATTAACAACCTTTAAGTGTTAATTTCATGTAACGATACACCCCGTTACACCTTTGGAGTGGCACGTGTAAAACCACCGAGTGAGGTCCGCTATAATAGCATTTCATCGAGACATGTTGGAGATACGAGAAGGCATTCCGGGCCTGACTCTGTTATTTACACGTGATGCATATAAGTTCACTGGATGATGAGCTAAGGTTGGAAACTCTTCGTCGCATGTCGGATTAAACATCAGCGCTTGTGTTGATTAAAGTTCGGTTGACAAACCTAATAAATTTGGAAATATGATGTTGCGGTCTCTACAGGTGCAATGGCTTTCACAGAGACAGCATAGACAACAGTCGATTACTGCGATATGCGTAGCGTCTGTATGTCATAGAGTGATTCTGGCGAACATCTGTAAACACTTGTGAATGAATTGACTGATAAAACTTTTATTACATGCTCTCTTAGAGCTAGACGAAATGTATGTTAATGAGTTTGGCCAGGCCCTAAAGGCTATTTACTTATCTGATATCGTGGTCTTTTGACCAAATATTGAGTTGAACTCATTATCGCTTCTGGAAAAGCTGTTGCTGAGGATACAATAGCGGCAATAAGTACGCGTGGCAAATCATATATCCTCCAAGATCCTTCGGATCCGCACTTCCATTGGTTATACGTAGTGTGTAATAATCCATTGTCTGTTAAAACCCTTGAGGTTTCTGCCTTACAAATATAGATTTTAAGAGATGGGATTCCGGCTGCGCTACGTGAAACGACAGCCGAGCTTCAGTCAGCTCTTAACACGATTCACACTACCGGCTTCCAATTTTGTCTGACTGGGCATTTTTAAGAGTGTCACGCGAATCGAGATATTTTCTTACCCTGGGAATACCTTGGACCACCGGATCTATGGACCGTAGGTGAAAAATATGGGCTTTGCTAGCCATTGACCGTCTTTTAGTCAGCATGATTATAATTTCCTTTGAGGTCTTCCAGTACCTTCATCCTCAAGTGTTTTTCCTAAAATCGATTGCAGGTTCAAGTTACATTCTGAACTAGATCTTTTTTAAGGTCATGAAGGAAAATAAGTAGTTGTACACTATGCGTTTTGATCCGTATCATCAAACTAACCTCTAAGAATTGCCATGTGCGGCCATGACCGTGGAAGGTTCCATGAAGCAAGGATTTATAATGTAGTTACGGCTGTCCCAAGCTTCGTGCTCACCACAGTCGTAAATATATTAGTTCGTAGGATCTTTGATGACAGAAAAAAAACATGTAGCAATATTTAATGTTTATTCTCATTTATATCGAGGTTTATCTAGACCAGACACCACTTCGACGCTTACGCGTCAAATGACGCACAGACAGTATTTACAAGTATGTCGCGTTTTATAACTTTGTAGGTCCCACAGCTGCGGATTATTAGACAAAAGTTTCGTTAGTCTCTGTCTGTAGGTGAATGAGCCGAGCCTATGCCCAACTCAAATTATAACGTTTCGGGAAATATGCAATCGGATCCAGTGGCAAATGATTTCGGCGCCACTACTAGACTGTGATGTGCAGCCTGTTTAAGCACGTATCGCAATGTTTACTGCAAATATACCTGTATGTTTCAGAGCTTCGGATCCATACATGCTGTAAAAATGTCTTTTCGACACTGTAAATCCATTTAAGAGATATTTCTACTACGGATGATCGACTATCGAAATGTCGATAAATCGAAATGGCTGCTCGTCAACCTGCATAGCTATCACCAAAAGGCAGCGGTAAGTCTTGAGCTTTCATCGGAGAAAATGACACTGGCAGAATGTGAGCAGAAGTATTCAAATACAGTAAGGAGGTTCAAAAGTCTATCGTATCAATGGCATAGAGACAAATCCACCATTTTGCTTGTAAGTTTTACAAACACAAATTCACGCGTGTTGCGTATATGATCATTTGGCAATAAGTCTGATGTGAGGATTTCAGCCAGAATACTGAGGTGGGCAGCACTTGCTGGTGCAAGCTTGACCATTGATATGTTTCACAAGCATCAATAAATGATGCTTCTCATGTAACGGGGCACCTTTCGCTAGTACTACTTCAGTACTAGCTAACCTGCACTGATAACAGCAAAGATGAGGTGCCTCCAAGTACACGACGTGTAGAGGAAGGTTTTAAGTAGGTAAGAAGTCTTAGCTACTAAGGATCAATATTGAAGGCTTAGTATAGGGAGAGTAAAAATGTATTAGTATATTATTACATACTGTATTAGTATGTAAAGTTCGTATGGAACAATCTTCTATCTACTGACTTAAATATGGAGGCGCTTCACATAGTTAATGTCAAACTATGTGAAGCGCCTCCGTGCGCGCCGCCCAATCGTGTCTAGTTACGATTGATGCAAACTTTAATCAACCAATTAAAAAAGAGCTGTTGTCCTGTTGCTCCAATGGTATTAAATTTGATAATATTGGAAATCTTAAGTAAAAAATTCTAAATGATAGGGAACCATTCAACTCCTCAGTTTTTATAAAATCCCCTCAGTATAATATGATTGGCGAATTTTATGCATGCATAGTGCTACGATATGATAGCATTGCCCGCTTGTGGAGAGTAATATTGCCCAGATCGTTGCGGCAGCTACTGATTGTTCTGGTTGTGGTGGAGACTAGCCGCCTGTTTCATTGCCACCGTCAGCTAGTGATGATCGGCTTGGCCTTGGAAGGGAGATGATAGTGTGCTAGAAATCGTTCGTTCGGTGGTTGCCAAGACTAAGCAAACCAATCTGCTGATTATTCCCGATGGTGACGTATTATCTCTTGTTTGTATTTGCAGACATTGTGAAAAGCTACCGAAACGCTCTTCCAAACGCCGAATGCAGTGAGTGGTATGTGATGCGTTTACGGATGTAAGTGTTGTTTCTGTTAGTTGATCAAAGATGGAATTCGCACGATTGTGAGAATTAAGTTGGTATTCGAACCTAATAAAATTCTCGCAATATTTCACATCGCTCCCTGTGATTACCACGGTAGAGGGAGCAAACAATTTACACGCTCTCTTATGCTTTCGTCCAAGGAGTCACACGGGCCCATTCGCACTTGTATAAGCTTATCAAGACTATTCAGTATGGTGACGATCTTGAAGGATTGTATTTTGAGTTGGCAAAGCTGGTAAAAACATGGAGCAACGAATATGGCTGGGTCATTAAAGACGGCTGTCACACGCTCGCGCTTTAAAATTTGTAATGGTTTTGCGAATCGCAAATGGTTAAGTTAGCATAGAATTTTGCTACAAGCGTCGATTTGTCGCTGACTTTTGGCGGTAAATTGAATTTATAGAGAAATCAGGCCGCTTCGCAGATATGTTTTCGAGTCTTTTCCTGGACCACTCGACCATGTTGTTCTACAAGAATTATCGCTATGTTGACGAAATCGATGTGCTCTTTTATTATGCCAGACGCAGCTGTGTTACGAGGCTCAGCAGGGTATCGGTGGCGTCTGCAAGAATTTACCTATGCATGGTGTCGGCCCTACCATGCGTCTATTGACCCAGTTTATATGATTGAATGTTCTTGTCAGCGATTTAGCAAAACTCAGTTATCAGACATTTTTTTATGTCTTGAACGAACCGTGAACCGAAGAATAATAATTAAGGAGAATCGGACTGAATATTTTCAAATGAGCACACAATGGTTGACGTCCGTAGGCAGCGAGCAAGCAGTGCTATCATATCTTGGTAGGCGTACGTTAGCAGTATGAATGCATAAAATTAGCCATTTATATCAAACTGGGGTGATTTCAACAAAAACTTAGGGGAGATTAATGGTTCTTAAAGCGATAATAGTTTTATTTTTTTATTATTTTCATCTTTAACGGAATAATCAAACGATTTACGTCTCAATCCTGTCGTGTCGTTGGTTTGTATTGGGATTTGATTGAATTCGAGGATGGGTTCCTGATTCGGTACCGTGTGAGTTACCTAAGGATTGAGGCACTCGACGCGAAATCGACCTGATACATGGTTCAAAATACTGCAGTGGCTAATGCCTAGGAACAAGCATAAGCGATCGACAATTTATTTATCAATTTCTTAGTAGCGCGCCATACGTGTAACGGGGTGTATCGTTACATGAAATTAACAATAAAAGGTTGTTAATTAATATTATCTAAAAGGTAGATAATATTTGGAGGAAATTACTTTAAATAGTAATTTCCTGAATTCTTATCCATAAATAGGTATAGACCATTATGTCTATTTATTCCGCAGACTAATCAGCTGTAGAAGTAATCAAAGAGAGTTACGAGATAAGATAGATAAGAATTCATTTACATGTTTAGTATTAGTTTATAGTTAAGACAACATTTACAAAGATAGATTAACAAAGACACTTAACTATATTAATACAGTTTTCATTTTACACTCTTAAGCTAACTTGCCTTAAGAGAAGTCTTCCTCTATACGTACAGTGTACGTCACCTAACGAGAGGCACCACTCACATCTGAAGCAGTGTGAAGTGGACTTGTACTGAAACAGTACAAGTCGCAGTGCCCCGTTACACCTGGTAGCACTTTGTAGTCCGTCCAAGGACCACA
>NC_090619.1:3477960-3492408 GCF_004359215.1 Bremia lactucae
TATTTTGCACCGGTTGGAGTTCTTTTCTCAAACTTAACACGATTCGCGTTAAGTTTTTGAAGCCAAGCTTCGCGTCCAATGTCTTTAACATTGCGAATGAACGCACTCCAAGCTTGCATAAGCGAGACTTTATCTCGCTTATTATTGCCACTAAACCATCGATGCTTTAGAAAAGCATCGAGATAGAAATCTTCCTCAGCGCGAAAGTTCTTCGCGCTGGGATCAAGGCCATGTAGCTTTGTCGCAATAAATAAAGGATATTTATTGTGTGGAGTAGTTTCTCCAGACAAGCTATTAATGAGCCTTTCTGGCAAAAGCCACGGCTTCTTTTCAGGGGCGAGATTAGACATTTTACTGTCATCACTCCCCTGAGTGGTACCCGCTGAGGTAGGGGTACCACGAGGACTTTTCTTACGATGGCTTACGCCACCGTCGTCACCTTGCACAGAAACACGTGCAGGTGATCGTATGGGAGACCGTACGAAAGATCGTACGGGCGATGAGGGATCATCCTCATCGTCGGAACCAAATAGACTGTTCACACGTCTATCGGAATGAGCCGTCTCATTCGAAGGCTCATAATCAGCCGCCTGACGGGTATCAGGCGACTGTTCCATCCTCCCCGAGTCGGCCATTTCGTCCGACTCGCACTCATAATCGACCTCTAAAGAGGGGTCGTACTCACGTGGTGAATCACCACGTGCACTCGCAACACCAAGTGTTGTGCGAGTGGAAGACACTACGGTAGACGGAACGTCTACCGCAAGAGATAACAATGCGTCACCCGCGGCTGCACGAACCGCAGCCGAAGGTTCAACACTATCCTCACCCCGCATGAATTGTTCCTTCATGCGATGGAATTTAAAATGATGGATCTGACCAATCAAAATCATTTTAAAAATTAAGTGGTCATTTAGCGACCACTCCACCTAATGACATTCAGAGTGATTGTCGTTTAAGGGAGGGGTGATGTAACGGGGTGTATCGTTACATGAAATTAACAATAAAAGATTGTTAATTAATATTATCCAAAAGGTAGATAATATTTGGAGGAAATTACTTTAAATAGTAATTTCCTGAATTCTTATCCATAAATAGGTATAGACCATTATGTCTATTTATTCCGCAGACTAATCAGCTGTAGAAGTAATCAAAGAGAGTTACGAGATAAGATAGATAAGAATTCATTTACATGTTTAGTATTAGTTTATAGTTAAGACAACATTTACAAAGATAGATTAACAAGACACTTAACTATATTAATACAGTTTTCATTTTACACTCTTAAGCTAACTTGCCTTAAGAGAAGTCTTCCTCTATACGTACAGTGTACGTCACCTAACGAGAGGCACCACTCACATCTGAAGCAGTGTGAAGTGGACTTGTACTGAAACAGTACAAGTCGCAGTGCCCCGTTACAATACGAGTTAGTTAACCTTCCCATATAGCTCTCCGACCTTCTGGTGCGTGAAGCAACAGTAGTGTGGCGGACTGTGCATGCGTCTATTAGACTGAGCGCTGCAACGGTATCGGCTAAAAACGCCGATGAAACAAAAAGACTTAATCATTGTTGATATGTTAAAGAGTACCATATTTTTGTCAATGGTTCTGATGGATGAATTCTATTAGATCCTCTTGCGTGAACAGGATATCCGTTCACAGTAGTAAGAGCTCCAAGCGGATGCTATCGAAGTGGCTTGTTATGCAAGAGGGGCTTAATAATGCCCCTGCAATATTCAACAGATGTAAAGCAATCTATTGCGGTCAGCGCGAGCTTTCGCACCGACTTATGTAATGACGTCTTCGTTCGTAGCAGTGCAATGAACGAAATGTCAGACGTTGAAGCACATCGCACCCACGTCGGGAAGGCTCTCACACTTATGCGTAAGAATAAGCTGTATGCAAATCTTAAAATGAAATATTCGCTGCAAGCGAAATACCCCTTCTTGGGTGTATCGTGTGTAAACACAGTGTACGCCCTGACCCTGAAAGGTCAAAACGAACACCGACTGGCTCTGGCTCCAGTCGATGTTAAGAAACTTCGTAAGTTCTTTGGCTAGCGGCGTATACCCCCGCAAGCATGCCGAAAATGACAGTACATCTTTCTTCTTGTTAAAGAAAAGTAAAATGGTATTGGAACGCTAATTGTCAGCGTTCCTTGAGTTGTCAAGCCAAAGCTTGATGCAATCACCACTATTGACGATTGCAGACCAAGATATTGTTAACGGGGGAAGCCTGGTGCTTCATCTCGCGCTCCTTTATAATCTCTGCCTATGTTAAAAGTCCGTATATATGGAATTCGTCTTCGAATATCCCGAAGACGATCACAAGAATTATGGTATTCTTGTTTTTGTTGATCGTTTCAGCAGATGGTATATCTTTTTGCAGTCCCGGAGTCGACCACAGCCAAAGGCCGTGCTTGTGTCTTTGTCGACACAATAATTTAAACTCTATGGATTACTTCGTGAACTGATTTGAATCGAAATTTCCGGTTCACGGGGGAGTTTTGGCAATCTGTGTCCATATTACTTTGAACACATTTGAAAATGTCAACTTCTGACCATCCGAAAACCGATGGTCAGATAGAACGTGCAAACCATATCATCGAAGAATACTCCATATATACGTCCTCTCATTCACGCGTTGGAGCGAGTTCTTTCCGATGGCATAATTAGCCATCACCAATTCGGTGTATGCATCATTTAAGTATACACCGCTCTTCGTGAATGGCTTTCGCCATCCACACATACCTACCTTGTTAGATTTTATTTACACTTTAAAGAGGGAGGGGCTTGCTTGAGTAAAAGAACAATCTAGCTCCATCTCATCATGCATTGACTCAACAGTCAATAGGAAGGATACTAATGTAGTTTAATCAGCATTGGAGAAGACAAACTGATAAGACTATTGCTGACTTTGAAAATTACGATGCTGAAATGCTAGCATCGACAACAATGATGCTAGTGAGAAAAATGAGGCTCTCACTAAAGAGGAGAATGATATCTCCGCAGTGCGCACCGGGCGCACTGAAATTAATAACAATACCGAGTCAGACGAATAATTACTGCTGCCTCGGAAGTTGTGGTCCGTTTCGGGCAGTATTACATCGCTGATTCGGTAGATAGACAGAACAGAACTCCGACGAAAATGGAAGAGAAAAAGTTATTTTATTTTAGTTAACGATCTAGTCCTTATCATATAAAATGTATAAGCGCCTACACTTGATCGGGTTTTTACTAAGACATTCAATGTCTCAGTTTCTTCTTTGGACTATTTTTCATAGGTGCCTGGGGACTTATTCCCCCAAGTTTTATGAAACTTATCTCCTAACTTATTTTGGAAATATCGTCCCCAGCTGCCTCTAGACGTATTGCGCGACCGATGCGAGATCCTCTACGATCGATGCTCCAGTAAGTCTAAGAATTTCGCACTGTCTCTTATAGAACAGGTGTCTCTTAATTTTTTAGATGTTGCTTTCGAAGCAAATATTCTCGTTTATGCCCACTCGACTTATTCTGGTGATCGCTCTGACGCTGCCTGTGCTTCTACACAGCCGTCGGTAACTATATTTACGTTACA
This sequence comes from Bremia lactucae, assembly GCF_004359215.1. Taxonomy (NCBI): domain Eukaryota; phylum Oomycota; class Peronosporomycetes; order Peronosporales; family Peronosporaceae; genus Bremia; species Bremia lactucae. Next base: position 3,481,540 of record NC_090619.1, read on the forward strand.
ATGGTGGACCTCCGACGCTGCCTGTTTGTGCACAGCCGTCGAAATCTAACTCCACAGTGTGATGGTGAGGATTTGTCTAGTCCTGCTAACGATCGTACCACATCGCACTCACTCGAAGGACATCCACACGCTTGTGAACGCTCCAAGACGTTCATCAGATGGCCATCTAACGAGCGATAGACAGGCATCATCACTGCCAATTTATGCATGGCTCGTTTTTTCTGAGCCAGGATGCCTTTCGTTTTGCTCAGTGTTTCTAGTGGGCGTAAGCGTGAAGGCCACGCTTGCCCTGTTTCCAATCCAGGAGCTCGGCTCGAGCCCTGAATTCAGCACGTGGCGGCTCATCGGTTTTCCTGAGTCGAATGTTAAAGATCTCGTCCTAAACACATATGAGTCGTGAAGCTTGTGCCCAAAGGATCAAGATAAACATGCCAAACTTCACCTTCGTCGCATCGTCATTGATGCGGCGAACTCCAATGGCATCGTCTAATTCGACGAACCATCTTAACCTGGAGTCGTCTTTGACTGCTTCAAATAAAGTGTTTCAATTATTAAGCTTTCGGGTCGACGCGAAGCGTCGGCCCGCAAGCAATATGTAAAAATTGCTGTCAACAGCTCTAACTGTTTAGCACCCCTCTTCGTGTTGAGAGCCTTGTTATTGAAGCAATGATACTTTTTTTCGAATCTTGTCGAGTTCCTGTTGAATGAACTTGGCAATAGAAACATGTTGTTGTTTGTGAACAGTGTACAGCATTGCGCCTACGGCGGCCTGGCCCGCCTACGGCCGTACTCATACGCACGGCCGCTTTCCTATCTAGATCACTTACGTGAGTGACCCTCTACGCGTTGCATGGTAGCCTTCTTGAGGGGCTTGAAAGCTCCCGCTTTCTTCATCCAACATGTCTATGTTGGATGGAACATGCGTGGTGTAACGGGGCACCGTTCGCTTGTACAGCTTCAGTACTAGCCAACTTCCACTGATGACAGTGCCTCCGAATAGTTCACGTACACGACGTGCAGAGGGAGGTTGTAAGTCGGTAAGAAGTATAGCCACTAGAGGTCAATACTAAGTGTAATGGGCCCTTCCCATTGCATGATACGTAGCTTCATATACATGTTACTTAGTAGGGTGCTATACCCGAATTAGCGGTTTTAGAACCGTCGCATGCTTTTGTGTTATTAACGGGGCGCCAGACCCATTAGTGGCAAGTAAGATGTCGGCACGTGGATGATAGACTTCCATGAGATCGGGAAGTCTTTTCATACTTAGGGTTTCCAAAGTTAAAGGTTACATATATTACGTACTTACTTAACGCTTCGTCACGTACACGTGTAAGCCAGGTAACGTCGGTAAGCCCGTTACATGAAGGTTTATTGTAAGGACAAAGTAAAACAGTATTAATATTAAAGTTCGTACGTGACGATCTTCTATCCACTGACCTTAACATATCCATGTCAAACTATGTATTGCGCACAGCTTAATCTTGTCTAGTAACGATTGGCGGGTCAATTTAACCTTAAATCAAGGGAACCGGTATAGGCACACACCCCTTTAGGTAGAGCAACACCCCCCCCCCAAAAAAACAATATATAATAAGAAAGGTACTACCACCCCCGTTTTCAGTGTAAAATATTTTTGCGTTTATTCCTGGGCCAACAATAATACTACTCGGTCTTCATCATGCCGCTTGCTCCACCCCCAAAACACATATATAATATTCATGAGGAAGCGGAGGAGGCAATCAAAACGTTTGCGTGGCAAGAAGGTTATTCAACGAAGAAATTATGCACGAAGGCCGACAAAGACAAAAAAACTAGGAAGGTGTGGCTTCTTGCGCTCAGGATGGTGGGTACAGTGGCAAGGGCACAAAGATACGCCAAACGTCAACAAGACTTCTTATGTGCTCACGGGCAGTCAATATTCAGCGCCAACTCGCGTGGACAGCAAAGGCGAAATCTCGATTTGCACCTGCGTCTGCTAATGAAATTTAAGAAAAGCTTCAATACCAGTATAAATACGCCGTAGTAAACACATTGCGTCATGAGCACTGAATCTTCTTAAACAAATATGATGAATTTGTAGCAGGCCACAAAAAAGCGATATACGTACTATTTTCCAATAATCCCATCTATATCTAAAAACGTCGTCCAAGTCCAAGACTGTATTGGCCGAGTATAAGCCGGGGTGTGTGGCTATACCGGCTCCCTAAATCAATTATTGAACAAAATTGCGGTCTTGTTGCTTCATATTAAGTCAAATAATTTTTTTAATGGTATTTATTATTTTCTTTTAAGGAAACCGGTATAGGGACACACCCCTTTTGGTATACCCACACCCCCTCCCTCCCCGTCTGTTTGTTTATAAGGATAAAAAATACAAATTAAAAGAGTCGTCGTTACATCCCCTTTTGGAATTTGGTACACCATCACAATCCCTAAATTACATAAAAATCTCAATAGCCACACACCTTAACTATCTACATGAGAGTAGTGTAATGGGTGTGACTGCCCCTGAGCACATCAGAAACCGTGTTTTTGCGCTTGGCGATGTTAGATGCACTGTTATTAACAGGTGAGAAAAGCCAAGAGCGCCCGCACTTGATTGACAAGTCATAAGAGGAGCGAAAAGAAAGAGCAGCAAATCGAGCACGAGGGAAAAGTTGAGCTGAGAGTAGCGTAATTGTAGCAACTTGTTAATTACTAGAATTCATATTGAGAACCTTTATGCAGGCCTTCCCAGCTTCAGTAGCTTTAAAGCCTGCATAAAGATTTCTCAATAATTGTGTAGTTTCTTTAATAGCAAGATGCTTTTTCAGCAAAGAAATTACGAGCGGAATCCGACAAAACCTGAAATATAAGGAAATTGTGGCTTGCTTGCGCTCATGGTGGGTACAAGACGCACACACTAAGATTCGCCTATTTGAAAGGTAAGTATGCACTTCCGCAAAAATTGGTAGAAGTAAAGTAAAATAAATTCATCCTTTAGTTCTATAGAGCAAATAGGTTTAACATCTCAGTTGAGAGCCACTCGGCTTTGGCAAAGATATTCTAAAACTCATCCTTTTTAATCTGATTTTTCTACCAGTTTTTTTTATTCTGATATCGGTTATCAAATGGAATTTGGGGGGATCTATGGAATGATCATACAGTGAAAATATTTAATATGACGTCTTTTTTCAATACAGACGGGGAGGGTGTGTGGCTATACCAAAAGGTGTGTGTGTCTATACCGGTTCCCTTCTTTTTATACGAATAATATTTAATATTCCTTTTTTAGGAAACAATATTTATGTTACGGTGTGTTACATAGATATTATTTACAATTAGAGGGATTACAACTCATGCGGCCACCAGCATTGGCGTAATATTGCCTGGTGCGAATATCTTCATCCAAATACATTTCATACGTGTCAGCAGAATTATAAATCGTATCATGTTGCATACGCTGAAACAACATTTGGGAAATCCGTTAGGTCCAACTTCTTACAGTAGTCTATTTGAGTGAGCTCACCGATGGTGTTGAGTACAAGTCGTTCTGACAAGTCGACTTAACCTTTATCTGGCTCTGTTTCGATGTCATGTCAGTTATGTAACGGACTAAGGCTGGCCCACGTTACACAAACCCTTTAAGCACACTTGGTGTACTTAACGGGATGGTCAAATACTTCATGTGAAGTACTTAGACCTGTGGTTTACATAGTGACACACCCTTGTGTAGTGACGCACATAGGTGCATTCACATTGGAAGAGATGACGGCTAGCGTCATCCGTAATCCGAGGTATTCAAAATAATACGCATGCAATGTAGGGGTGAACTTCTACAGAGGTGGCATACATTGATTGAATAAAATGTTGAAAATACTATTTGGAGCCCGACTCGGAAAAAGGGGGTGGAAAGGCATGTACTCAGTCGAGTGACTCTCGTTGCAATAACAATTCACTGATTGTAGAAAGCATTGTAGGCCTAGCGATGAGTCATCAAGGGTGTAGTATCCCTGAGCTACGTGGAGTGGCACGTCTAAATCCACCGAGTACGGTCGACCGAGATGGCTGGCGACTTATCTGAGGTGGTGGTCATTTGACCAATTATTGAGTTAAACTCATCATCGCTTCTGGGCGAAGCCGTCTTGTAGAACACAAAGGTTGCACTTAGTGCGCGGATCATCGATTTCTTAAGATCCCACGGATCAATTGTATTTCTTGGTTAAGGAATTTCAAGATGTGGTGTGTACCAATCCACCATCGATTTTACCTCCAGATAGAGGTGTCCATCATAAAAATTGACTTGGTTCCTGGAACCAAATACTGTGTTGGCCTTTACAAAGGAACAGTGTGATGTCAATGACGATTTCTTTATGCGCTAAGCACGAGGCTGGGGTTGGTACGAGAAAGCAAATCCCCCCATTCGACACCGAGGTTTCGTGTCAAAAATCCAAATGTTAAGTGGCGCATTGTACATGCTTATATGGAGCTTAATGCTGCCACTATACCAGCACAAACCCCCATTCTTAGAAAGGCTGTCCTCCAGAACAATATGGTGGGATGTACGATGTACAGTGCATTTGACTTAGTCGATGGTTATTACCAACTGCTCATGCGAGCTAGCGGTATCCCGCTTACAGCGGTTAGCACCCCAAGCGGTATGTTATGGGAGTGGTTGATTATGCAACAAGGGCCTTTCAACGCCCCGGCGACATTTAATCGTCTAGTGACGCAACTATTCCGCCCTCGTCGAGGTTATGCACAGACTAATTCTAATAATATTTGTGTCCATAGTCGTGCGGAGCAGGGTCGGTCAGATGTGGAAAACCTCATAGACCATTTGCGAGGAGTGCTAGAGTGTATGCGTACAAAGAAATTGTATGCCAATGCATCTAAATCCATTTTGGGTGCAGAAGAAATCCCCTTTTTAGGGTGTTTCATTTGGAAGCGAGGCCTTAGAGCGGATACCGGTAAGGTAAAAGCCATAGTGGATTGGCCGGTTCCTAAGAACCAAAAGGATTTACGTAAGTGGTTGGGCCTCGCCAACTACTTGCACAAAAATTAGCGAGAATTACGCTGATATGGCTAGGCCATTATCCATCTTAAAAAGGATGCGGGTTGGTGCTGGACTAACCAAGCGGCACGTAAGCAGCTCGCTGTTCCTCGTCCTTTTTCACGAATTCGCAAAATGTAAATTCAGCACCGAGAATGATGCTTTTAAAGCAATCAAGGATAGTCTTATCCATGCCCCGATTCTGACTCTACCGAATCCAAATTGGTCTTTCAGTGTCGTCTGTGACGCATCGGATTTTGCCATCGGTAGTGGTCTGTTACAAACAGATAATGATGGGCGCGAACGTTCGAGTCTAGACAGCATAAAGCTGCGTAAAAAAACTACCCAGTTTGTGACATGCATATATTTCTTTGAAGAAATCTCGCAAATTCTCATGGATCATTGAAAATAGTAGGTTTGTTTGTTAGAATAAAACATGAGGAAAGTCCGGACTCCAAATAGACGCGGCCGTTAACAAAGATGTACATGCAATGAAGTATGTTCTTGTCAAATTTATAGCTCTTCTGCTTGGATCTAAGCCGTATGTGATGTATACGGATCACGCGTCTTTACGCACTAGCGACTAAGTCTCTACATCTATCACAGATAATGGATTGATGGCTCTCATTTTTTTCCGAATACAATTTTGAGGTGAAAAATAAGCCTGGCAACCGGAATGCTTTGGCTGATGCTTTATCACGCAGGCCAGATTATGAGCTCTCTCATTTAACGACTATAACGTCACTTATTACTGAATTAATCTGTTCGGCTTAGCTCTTAAGAGCACTGAGTCGGACGTCAAATTGTCGACACGTTTGCATACGAGGTTAAATCGATTTTTTATCAATAACGACCTGTTGCTTTATTGAACGGAAGCTGTGCGTACTCAGCGCATCGTTGTTCTTCATGATGAGAATTTTAAGTATCGAATCATCTAGCGCATGATACCGTTCTTGGTTGTCATCTCAATTTTATTGGTGGCCCACGCTTTACAAATCAATAAGCACATACGTTCGCACATGCGAAACTTGCTAACGGAATCAGCCCTCGGCTCATGCTTCTTAGCCTCTGGCCAGTCTGCCCGTACCCACAGGGTATTGGGAGTCTATTTCTATGGATTTTGTATTTGGCCTACCAAAACATTCGGCCGGTTACACTTTTTTGTTGACCTGTTGAGCAAAATGGCTCATTTAGCAGCTGTACCGGATACCATTATAAGTGAAGGCACAGCAATGCTGTTTATTGATCGCATGTTTCGACAACACGGTTTGCCTGCGGCAATTTGTATTGATCGAGCCCCCGTTTCACGGGTAAATTATGGAAAGCGATTTCCGAGTGCTTGACACCAGATTGGACATGTCCACAGCGAACCAACCGCAGGCCGATGGTCAGACTGAACGTGTCAATCGCGTCATCGAAGACGTTCTGTGCAGTGTGTGTGCTAAGACACCAAAGCGCTGGAGCTCAATGCTCCCGGTAGTGGAGTTTGCAATAAATAACGCTGCGCATGCCTCTACAGGCATACTAAGTTCTATGTCAACGGTCTCACCCACCCACGCGTTTTGTTAACGATACCACTACGAGTTCCAGGGCTTCGTAAGGGAGAATTAGCGTATTGGCTTGCTGATATCAGCCCTGTTACCGTGTGAGCGAGTTTCTCGCAACGCGATTGTGTGTCTTAAGACATGTGCGTGACACAATGGCTGAAAGCCAAAACAAGCAGAAAGAAAAAACAGATGGCAAAGGCAGAAGCTGTATTTATTTTTCATTCTTATGAGGTCGGAGACAGGTTTTTTATTAATCGCTAAAAATCTACCTACCAACTTGGTTTCTGTGGTCTTTAAGACCAAATTGCGCCCGCGATTTATTGGACCATTTACGGTCGTGGCCAAGAAGGGCCTAGCTTACACGCTAAATCTTCTAGCAAGCCGCGAACACACTCAGTGTTCTACGTTGGCTTGCTTAAGCCATATCGGAACCCTTCCCACGTGGACTTAAAGGCGCTTGCGCCGAGAGAGGCGGACGTTCCTTAGACTGCTGCATCCTCACCAGGATGCCCAGCTGGCCCTCTAAACGATGTTGCTGACGTTCCAACGCTGAAAGACGGTCTTAAACCGCGTCAAAGAGCCATCAATTCGAGCAAAGCCCTCGCGAAGAAGTTGCACCTCGTGTTTTAATGCATCAAATGCTTCCACCGAGATTTCGATCCCCTGCCGAGTTGCTCGATGAGCGAAGGAGCCTTCAGCTTTACGTGGAGGAGCTTCTAAAGCGACGTCGTCGCAAGGGTCAATATTAGTATCTGGTGAAGTGGCTTCGGTACCCCTCTTCGTAAAACACTTGAGAGTTTGAGGTACCTCTTCGGCAAGATTGCCCGTACGCCGTTGACATTTTTAAGCGCCACACTCAAGGTCAACTTTCGTCAAACTAAGATTTCCACCAATAGAAGTGGGAATTGATGGATCTATAGCCTCAGCGCGGCTTCGATCAATGGATGCTCGGGCAATTGAATCACTAAAGTGTTGGCTAGACCTATCCTCGTTTTGAGCATAAATGCCGATCGCAACTGGCCTTGGGCCTTAAGCTTAGCGAAATCGAAGCGAAACTCCCATTCCAAACAAACATCAGCCACATCCGCAGACTCTCTCGTCGACCAGATATTGCGGAGGCAGCAAGCCGATGGACCCAGTTCTCAAACGAATCATCATTTTCGCTTTTTGATTCGTTTGGAAAAAATACGATCGGAATTTCGCTCATTGTGGTAACCGAAGCCCCAAGGGCCTGATCACGCAAACGCGTCAAATACTGACCTCGCCTCATTACTTTGGGCGTAAGGTATCGCTCATGAAAGCGTCGGGAACAGCGAGCTCCTCTGGCGTCCTCGCCTTGGATTCGGAGGTCCAGATGGTCAAGCTGCGACCCGTTACCTCTTTGAGGCGCTCTTTCACACTAAGCGGAGTGAATGGATAATCACTGTGACTTTTGCTTTCGCAAGGTCTGCAGCTTGACGAGCTTGTTACTTCATTAGGATTGCCTGCTCTTGCTCTTCATCGAGGGCGTTCGTAATTATGTTTGGACCCAGAGTCCGGTGTCGAGCGCAATGCATCTAAAACATCTGCGGCACCACGTTGTGGAAACGAATGTGGGGCTCGACGAGATTCGTTCACACGACGAGGCGTGTTGGAGCCGCGCTCCTTTTACTTATCTTTCGATGGAGTGTGAATTTTAAAGTCCATCATTCCCGTATCGTCGAAGAAGGTGCTAAGAGTCTGTAACTCACTTTCAGTTGCCATCAGACAAATAATGCAAAATACAACCAAACGGATAGCTGTTTATATTCCAACCTTAAACAGTATATGAAGCGAATGTTGTCCCTAGGTGTCTGATGGGGGAAGGTGTAATGGGGCACACATCGTTTGGCGAACCGTTGTTGTGGTACATTTACTTTACGGGTAAAACACCGTTTTATTCTATGTAATTTACTGAATCACTAAAATCCCATTTTTTATGGGTGTCATATGTGGTGTTGTCAGATATAAATTTGGCGGTCGAAGTCTATTTGATTTAGTTAGGATAAGCTTTTAGATTTGAATAATTAAATAAAATCTATTTTAATCTAGCTAGGGCAAGGTTTTAGATATAAATTATTAAATAAAGTTCAGTTCCCCTTTTAACCTTTAAACGTCTAGTGCCCTTCTAAGGCTTGCGCATTGATCTATGAGGGAAAGAATCATTTTTAAGGTATATACTCTTGGGCACTAGTTGCCACTTGGTTCTACAAACCCCTGAATTCCTTGTACTAGGATTCACTAAGCTTTACAAGCTTGTACAACTAACTGAGTTGTTAAACCTATTAGTTTTATAGACACCTCCGGCATAGTGAGGTAGTTGGTGGGCGCCTAAGCGACCACTCAACGAACTAAGAATCTAAGTACAAGTGACGTCACAGAAGCGGTAATCCGGCTTCACGTGCGCACTTGCTCACTAGGAAGTAGTTTTTAAGACTGATTTTTATTTAATCGAATTAAAATAAATATTTTTACTTAATCAATAGATGCCATCTCTTCCCTACGTGGCGAGCGTATTATCTGAAAACCTCGGTACGGATGACGTTAGCCGTCTTCCCTTCCAATGTAAATGCACTTATTTGCAGCACATACACAAGGGTGTGCATCACACCCAAGAAGCAGGCCTAATTGCGTTTCATATAGTCACTAAATTCTATGAGAATTTCGATCGCGGACAGCATTACCCAATTACAGATATCTGACAGCATATCCTCGTCCAAGTAAGAATAGTTATTAGCTCGACTGTAGCACTTCTGATATGGTTAGGATCGCTCCAACGGCTTTATCGCTTTTTAAACCGTCAGTGAAGATCAAGCACGACATTTTGACACATTCAGACGACCACTTGGATCTGGAAGCGGTATGCTGGGGCAACTTATTTGTCCAAAACATCATTCAGTTATCTCCGAGGATATAGACCCTAAATTTGGCCAGTGTATATTTCATGGCACGGAATTCCTTGTCATGCACTGGGTAATTGCGTCAGCTGGTTGCAGCTGACGCGATTGGTAACAGACGTCGCGCTCCGCGCCGTCTGTATCGAATTGCATTAACGCACAGACGATTGCGAAATCGCTGGCGTCACAGACCACATGGAATGGTCTGTCTTGATCTGCAATCGCCAAGATGGGCGATTGCATCAAGCTTTGCTTGATACCTACAAAGGAACGCTGACAATCAGCATTCCATAGCCATTTCTCGTCTTTTTTCAAGAAACGAGAGAGATGAACTGTCATCTCGGCATAATTGGGGGAAGTACTTGTGCAAGTACGCCGTTTTATCATGGAGCTTTCTAAGTCCATTGACATCGACTGGAACTGGACAGTCGATAGTTGCCTTGATCTTTTCGGGATCAATGCGCACGCCGTCTTTATCGACGATGCACCCAAGAAGTGGTATTTCGCAGCGAATATGCACTTCTTGAGATTTGCATACAACTTATGTTTTCGCATAAGTGTAAGAACTTGACGAACGTGAGTTTTATGAACTCCCACGTCCGTCTTACCGTTCATGGCTCGGCTATGGACGAATATATCGTCAAAATAACTCGGTGCGAATTCCCGCACCGCTCTCAACAGATCTGTTACACATCTGTTGAATTTTGCAGGGGCGTTACTAAGCCCCTGAGGCATCACTAGCCATTCCCAGAGCATCCCACTGGGGGGTGCTCACTGCTGTGTACGGGATGTCCCGCTCACGCATAAGGATTTGATAGAACCCATCCATCAGATCCATAGAAGAAAAGATAGTACTCTTAGACATACCGTCTATGATTACGTCTTTTCTCGGTATCGGCGTTTGAGCCGGTATCGTTGCAGCATTCAGTTTATTGAATGCGTGCACTATCCGCCACCCTCCTGTGGCCTTTCGCACACAGAAGGTCGGAGAGCTATGTGGGGAGGTTGATTCCCTCACATGGCCCGCTTTTACCCGATCGGCAAAGAATTTGTCGATCGCAAGTACTTGTTCACGAGGCAGTGGCCACTGCTTCATGACACAGTACTTCGAGCCCGGTTTGAGCTCGATCTCATGTCGAGTGCCTTTATCCTTAGGTAACTCGCATGGAACTGCTTCAGGGAATACATCCCTGAATTCTATTAAATCCTCGTATAGAGGATTTCCCTTGAGTGACTCCCAAGATTGAGTACTGTATCTCTCAATCCGAGTCTTCTCATCGAGGACATTTTCGTCCATTGATGAGCTGCTGAGAACCCGTTCGTTCTCTGCAAAAATTACCGCTGACCGAATGTCGGTTACGTAATCGTCCTC
>NC_090619.1:3492825-3511315 GCF_004359215.1 Bremia lactucae
ATCCATCAGATCCATAGAAGAAAAGATAGTACTCTTAGACATACCGTCTATGATTACGTCTTTTCTCGGTATCGGCGTTTGAGCCGGTACTGTTGCAGCATTCAATTTGTTGAATGCGTGCACTATCCGCCACCCTCCTGTGGCCTTTCGCACACAGAAAGTCGGAGAGCTATCTGGGGAGGTTGACTCCCTTACATGGCCCGCTTTTACTCGATCGGTAAAGAATTTATCGATCGCAAGTACTTGTTCACGAGGCAGTGTGGGGAGGTTGACTCTCTCACATGGCCCGCTTTTACTCGATCGGTAAAGAATTTATCGATCGCAAGTTTTTGTTCACGAGGTAGTGGCCACTGCTTCATGACACAGTACTTCGAGCCCGGTTTGAGCTTGATCTCATGTCGAGTGCCTTTATCCTTAGGCAACTCGCATGGAACTGTTTCAGGGAATACATCCCTGAAATCATTCTAATCCTTGAATTAAGGATTTGTCTTGAGTGACTCCCAGGATTGAGTAGTATATCTCTCAATCCGAGTCTTCACGTCGAGGTCACTTGCGTCTATCGATGTGCTGCTGAGAACCCGTTCGTTCTCTAAAAAATTACCGCTGACCGATAATCGTTACATAAATGTCCTCTGTGACGAGTACGCAGATCTGCTTGATTATACCACAATACAGATCTCTCAAGAACCGCTTGGATTCTAGGGCTGGTAATTGAGTTATTCCCGAAGTTAGCTTCGGAGGCGCACACAAATTAAAAAGTATAAGCGCCTACTTTTGATCCGTCATTAACCAAGACATTCATTGCCTCGGTTTCTTCCTGGGATTTATCCACAGGCTGCCGAGGGATTAATTCCTCGGGATGCTGAAGTCTAGTCACTTCAGCATTAACTATTTGAGAAGATTTCTCCTCCAGTACGTGGGGATTTATTCCCTCAACGTCTTCCGACTGTGATTGCGCTTTCACAGTCGGGTCCTCTACGGTCGACTCTCTACTCGAGCTAGGATCATCGTGTCGTCCCTTTTGGACAACCGCTATATTTCTTGAATGTCGTCTGCTCGACGTACATTCATGTCTCAATCCACTCGACTTATTCGAGTGGTGGACCTTCGGCGCTGCCTGTGAATTCGCACAGCCGCCGGCTGCTGACTCCACAGGGTGATTAGTAATCACACTTTGATCTTGTGCAGTCGTACTAACGACCGTACCACAAGTGTGGCCATCGCACTCACTCGTAGTACATCCACGCTTCAAAATGTTCATCAGATGGACATCTGATGAACAAGTGGCAGGCATCTTTACGGATCGATGCTGACATCTGATTCTTGGCTCATATTTTCTGAGTCAAAATAAACCTAGGATGACATCATTTTTTTTTATCTAAATCCAGTACGATCAAATCATCATCGTAATGTTAATCCTTTAACGAGTAGTGAAATTTCACTATACTGTTATCAATGCGCTTGTCGCTAGACGCACCGTCATCCTCGTTGGAGGGATGTCGCGCTCAACATATTTGAGCCTACGACCTGGCGACAAATAAAGTTATTCGACCCCCACAGCCCACTAGGGTTCAAATTGACAAATCATTTGTCACTTTTAACTTTAAGGTGATGAGGGATCTTCATCGCCAGGTGCAGAGACACATAATGATTGTATGTCTGGAGCAACTTTCGTCAAGAGATTTGCAAATTCTCTTGAGGTTGCTGGATCAGTAGGGCGCTGCGCCACTACTGTCCTCAACCGTTTTTTGGCGGTTCGCCTAATTGTTGCGATTTCGCAACGACGTCAGACCCGCGACCGTTGCCCTTTTTGGCATTCGGTCCATAATTACGTTCAGTACCTCTCGGTACTGGGCGTGAGGCACTACACTCATGAGCGTAGTGTCCAGACTTTTGACAGCGATTACATTTCTGCAATCGCTTCTTGTTCGAAAAGCGAGGTTTCTCGCTTTCGACATAAGAGAGGTCCATAGGTTCTGGACCTCGAAGCTCGTGTCGTCTTGGAGGACGATATGATGATGAACCAGCTTAAGCCTGTCACAAGCTAAAGTCCTCCTGTTCCGCTACGGATATTGCTTCTTCAAGCGTATCCATTCCAAACGGAGCATGTGGGTCTTTACAGGACCATCTGTAAGGCCTTGCATCCGTAATCAACGTGTGTTAATGAACTGGGTTGTTCGTGATACAACTCGCTAAGGGTCGTATGTGCTGAGCATAAGTGTGAAAATCACGCTTGCCTTGTTTGAGTTTCAGAAGCTCTGATCGAACTCTGAACTCAGCCCTAGGCGGTTCAAACGTCTCTTTGAGCCGGGCTCTAAAAGCTTCTCGCGACCCGAAGACATATGGTTCGCGCAACTTTAGGCCTAGTGCTCAAGTTTTGGCTCGACCTGCCAAATTTGACTGAGCATGTGCGACTTGCATTTGTTCGTCAACGAAGTGACGAGCCTTATGGCAACGTCCAACTCCACGAACCATCTTAACAGGGAGTCTTCTTCGACTCCCCTATGCTTAGAGATGCCTATCTTTAAGGTTTCGGGACGACGCGTGTGTGTCATCCCAGGTACAGGGGTCTATCTATATCTGTTGTAACCTCAACAGTTCTGCCTGTTGAAAGCCTTGCTAATTAAGGAAGGCTAATTTCTCCTTCGCCTCGTCAAGTTCATGTTGTATGAACTTGGCGATGGCTGAATGGAGGGCATCTCTGTCCAAACCGGACAGCATGGCCAAGATGGCATCGTTTCCTACGGTTGAACTCATTCGTTCGACCGCACTCCTTTTTATGTCATTTAGAAAGGAGTAGCTATCACGCGAAACGTGATTCGTATTTACATTATTATCTAACATATCCATGTTAGATGATTGGAACTGTGATAATTGGACGGACTACAAAGTGCTACCAGGTGTAACGGGGCACTGCCGACTTGTACTGCTTCAGTACAAGTCCACTCGCACTGCCTTCGTCCGAGTGGTTCCTCACGTCACTTCACGTACACTAGTACGCGCAGAGGAAGACTCTCTTTAAAACACTTGCTCTAAAGAGGGTTGAAAGAAAACTGTTTTTAATATAATTAAGTTTTTCTGTTTCTATCTATTTAATACTAACTTATTATAAACTAATACAGAACATGTAGTAAAGTCTTATATCTCTCTCTCTTCGCGCGCGTCCAGCGCTGACTGGACCGCACCAATGGATAAGCTTTCCGAAAATTACTTCGTAAAGTAATATTCTCTAAATATTATCTACCTTTCAGATAATATAGTAATTAACAACCTATAAGTGTTAATTTCATGTAACGAAACACCCCGTTACATGGCGAAGAACATTGTATTTTATCGACTCGCTCTTAAGGCCGAGCATGATGCTGGAGAAGAAATCCAAATGCTGAACAGTTTGTGTTTGAATAGCGGCGCTTCGTACAGGCATACATCGACTGAAATGGCGACGACAGCGGATCCCTCGATCGGTACCATACATCGAATAGTATGATAGTGACCAACGTAGACCTGTCTGACGAAACTTACTCTGTTTTTTAGATCTCAAGGTATTCGAACACAATGCCGTCAGCATGCCGAGTGGATTGCCTTGGGAATTGAATGTGATATTACAAGGTCTTTCAGGTGCTCCCCGCCGTAAGTATTTTCATCTATAAAATAGGCAATTATTTTAATATAGGTATTTTCTTACTATAAAGATAAATTAATAACAATAATTTCTGTAAAAGTTAAAATGGGGTTGACGAACTCTTGTCAGCCACAGTTTATTCCGATTCAAAAATCAAACGCTTTATTCAGCATTTTAATTCTCTAGTACCAGACTCGTCAGCTGCGCATGTCGTCTTTGGGATTACACTACTACATTGCGAAAGGATATTCTTTTCGTGCCAAGCTGTCAAGTCGAATTTCGTTTTTATAATAAGTTTACTGCTGCAAGTTCACTACTGCACCCTGGCTAACCGTTATGTTTGGTACACGTTTCAATTTATTTATGTTCGGCTGCTTTTAGACACCAAACGCGCTCCAAGGTGCACGGACACGGGTTTCGTGTTATCACATGTTTGACAGTTGCAATTGTCTGAAAAATTCCTTAACAGGACACACCAGTAGGAAATTCTTCTTTGTCAACGCCATTTACTGACGTCTTCGACGCAGCCATCCACTACGATTCGTGGAAATTCCACATCTTACAGTCGCTAGCTTTACGACGAATGTCAGCTCATAAGCCTTTGTACTTCTTAAGGATTTAGAATAGCCTGGTCTTTTGGCTAACGCGACACGTCTCGCGTAATTGTTAGATGCGCCACGCCGGCTTATAGTCGAAAGAATTTTTTAGTTCTTCTGCCTACTGTTGGCATCCCACTCCTACGTGCCGGCTTGTAATAGGGATAAGTAGATGTGGGCTGCATAAAATTCGCTTGTTATGTAGCTTTGCTTTGCTCAGCTAAAAGTTGGTCGTATTTAGGGCCGTAACAGCCAGATAGTTTTTCTGGAACAGGACCGAGGAATCGACGAGGACTACAAACTTGTAAAACCTGATCTCACCTTTCAAACTCAAAGCATACAAGCCATTATATACTTTCCGTCCGTCCACAACGACCGACCGACGATTTCCATAATATATTTGTTTCACTATGACGGTGGATACCTAGTCCCCTTGATTTCTGAGATATGCAAGAATTTCCCCAGCATCCCACGCTATTCTCTGCATATTGTTCTTAATAGCGTTTTAATGTAGCGTGTATTTCATAATATCATGTATTGCAGGTATGATGCCGATTACAACGGAAGATGCACACAGCGAAACAAACACAGGCGGGCGCAAGCAATATACAACTTCCAGTAGAGCCCGCGTGACGTTCAGAGGTGCGGAAGTCGGGCAATAAATTGATATTCTTCTTGGACGCAAGCATTGCAACAGAGGCATACAAATTCGTACCATACATCGCATAGTATTGAACTGCGCTTTCCTTTCTCGTGGAGCAAATTTCGTGAGAGCGACAGTCGGACATTTTTTCAAGCGTACGATTTAACTACTCAATTGAACCATGCCTAAACGTAAGGCCAATTGGTGGCCACCAAGCATTCTTTCGGACCCGGATGTGCTCAGTGTGGATGACGAAGGTAATTTTGTATTGTGCAAGATCTGTCACGTGCATTACGCAGTGCATGGTGGCAAGAAGCCAAAGCCCGTGATCATGAACTCCAATTTTCGCACGCGTGCCTGGGACGTGCACAAAGAACGCACGAATTCTCATCGTCTGCAGAAGCAAAAAGAACGCGTTCAGCAAAGCAATTCGATAGGGCAACAACAGCAAAGAATGGACTTGCCAGGGCAACAGCAACCACAAACTGAGCAAATACAGTTAACGCAAGTACAGCTTGATCGAATTAAGCAAGATCAGACACAGCAGCATAGCCATTCAATAAAATCTCTAGCGACGACGACACACAACCGAATGCAGACACCTCATTTACAAGTGCAAGGGCAGCAGGATTTCGATGAAGAGACCCCACCTCGAGCTCCACAGCAGCCACACGGCAGTACGCATGACTTGCTGCAGCGACGACAAGTACAGGATCATGAGCGACATCAAAAGCGGCAACAGCAGGATGCAGCTGAGATCAAAGATGCAGGATCACAAGCACAAACTGCAATCAAGCGGTCTGCAAGTGCATCTTCGAATCTGAGGATGGCAGCTACTGTATCCGGTGCTCATCGTACTGTCCACGAAGGCAGACAGAGCAGTGAGAAGCGCATAGCTTGTACAACGCCGATAGGTAGCTGTTTAATACCGAGACGTCGCGTGTGCCGGATAGGATTGTCAAGGCAACATTTAGCTGAGTCGGATGCAGCAAGCGGCGCGCAGGAAAAGGAAAACCATCTGCATACGGCTCCAGGTTTGGAGGAAGCTGTGCCTATCGAACAAGCTGTAGCAATGGAGCGGCAAGCCGATAGCTCAGCGCGTTGGCGTCATATGCACGACGATGTGAGTCGGGCTTTAAATGCAGCAACACGAAAGCAGCAGATGAAGCCATCCTCGCTGACGAGCAGAGAGCTGCGAGCCGCGTCAAAGTTAGCGCAAACAGAAACAGGGGACCTTGGTGGCAATAATAGCGAGAGGGTGGCCAAGAAGCTTCGGTCATTAAATGCCGAATATCACGCGAGTAACATGCGCTATGCCGATGCGTACAACATGCGCCATTCAAACGTTTTCGGCCGCAGCAGTCCTGGCTACAAAGAGTATTGGGGGACATTGCGTGACGTGTATACTACAACGGGAACCACTAGTGGTGGGTCGGGCCTGGAAAATGCAACATCATTCCGCAAATCACGCCACCCGCCAACTCAAGTGGAAAGCAAAGAGACAGAGGCAGATTCGACGACACCATGCGACTCCGGATCCAGCGAAGATGCTTTTAAGCCAGCAGTTGCAATCCACGACGCCTTGCTCGCAAGCGCAATTGAAAGGCTTACGGACGCAACCTCAAGCCACATTGCAACTTTGCACCAGAAAGGAGTGTCAGACACCACAAAGACGCTCGTGGAACTCACCACAGTAATGACGGACTTGCGAGTGCAGCATAGCAGCGCCTTTGAGCGCATCATTCAGTTGCAGGAGAAGCAGCTTGAGGTCATGGAGGGTCTCTTAAAGATCAAATTACGCAAAGAGGCAGTAAGAAACAACAGCGACAGTCTTAATAGTAGCAATTCTGGCGGTGGTAGCACGTCCAGCCTAAGCGAAACGATCACAGTAAGTGCTCAAACAGCATAAGTCAAGAAATACGCGACTCTTCACGAGTATATATAAAATTTGCCGCGCTGAGCGACTTGTAGAAACGTAATTTAATGATTTATTTTATGAGTATGCTGTTCTCTAACGTGGCAATTTTTTGAAGAAATTAGTCTTCGAAACTTGCGTTTTTCGTGGTGTACCGCAAATCTTACCGATTACTCCATTTCCTGCTAAAGAGCATGACGCTAACGTCGATGCCGATAATTTCGACGTTGTCTTCGTTCAGGACTCCGGCTTCGACTCCAACTAGTGCTGATAGATCGTCGAAATTTGCTACCATGGTCGCGACTGCGTTTATTAGGTTGGCGTGCTCGACTTCTAGACCGTTTTTTTCGTGGCTCTCTACTTTCTCGTTCTGGCCTTTTAATTCGATGCTGTTCCTCTCGAATTCTAGGTCTTGACCTTAACCCCTGAATCGGTCTTCTTTCGACCTGTTGGATGTTGCTTTTCTTTTCCGCCAATTCCTTCAATTTTCGTCTAATCTGAACGTACCCTACGTGCAATTTGCCTCCAAAATGGTCCGCTAGACGTCTTTCGCTGTCGAATATACTCAAGAAAGCACCACAAACGTCGCATACGCGCAACTTTTGGTTAACAGTATCCACTACATTAAATGAACCCGCTGTAATTTGTCGAAGCGCTTCGCGCCGTTTCTGCTTTAGTAGTTCGACCTTTTCCACACATCGCAGCGAAAGTTCCACGTCACCGCTTCTTGCAGCTTGCTCAGATTGTACCACGGCTTCCTGCATGTCCTGTGTAAGCTGCAATATTTGTTTTTGATCTTGACTTTCACTTCCGTCCTCCGCCAATCGTCTCTGGGCGCGGGCAATCTTCTTTTCTACATCAGCTAGCAATTTTGAAAGTTCACTTGCTAGTTTGCGCTCATAGCCAAAGTCTTCCTTTGATTTTTGCTCTTCGTAGGCCGAGCGCAACGTTGGCAGGTGTAGTAGTTCGCAGGCACCCGCGTCCAGACGCGTGTTTTGGAACAAAGCGCGCGGACAAAGACCGCATAAATAGAGTTTGCACACTCTTGGATGGCGAAAGTCCATGCAGGCATCATCGTCCGGTCGGTCGCCGTCCCTGTTTAAGCCCATTAGGCTGTCGAGCAGCGCGCGTTGAGCGTCCATAGTGACACTGCAGATCTTTAACTGGCAACCGTCCCTCTTTAGAGTGACGAGCAACTGAATACCGCAAGAAACGCAAATGTGACACAAAATAGGTGCACAAAACTGTTTCGTGTCAGCAAAAACATAACATACTAAAAATGTAATTAGTACGATATTACCTTTTTACTAATAATTTCGGATAAATTTATCGCTACCAGGTGTAGCCACACACCCGAATTACATAGTTCCTAAGTCCGAGGGAGACTTATTGGCGCAAAATGCGACTTAATTTAAAGGAACTATATAAACGTTTAACTCGGAGAGCTGTGCAAGCTCGAAAAGATTATCAAGTCTTGGCTTAAGGGACTAAGTGATTCGTAGAATTAGATGACAAATAGTGCCCAGCAATATACACCTTCAGAAGGCGTCTAGATCTTAAGATCACAGCGCAAGCCTTAAAAAGTCTCGGAAAGATTATAAAGATAAGAGGAGAGCTAATTTTTTATATTTTCTAACAGTAAAAAACTTACGCTTATAACTCTGGTATAGGCCCGGCCACCAGATCTCTATCTGGTGGCTGACACGTGTGTTAACCATAAATTAATATGACCCCCCTATATCAGCAGATAAAGCTTATTGTTCTTATACCACTTAAACGTTTAACAACCGAAGTGTAACCCCGTAACACCCATCCCTATCAGACTGTTGACACCGCGTAAGGAGGAATCCGAGCCTCCACTCTTGAGCATGACGACGATTTTTGTCGGGCACGGATTCCATTCCCTGAGCGTGAGCGCTTACTGCGCTAGCAAGACACCTGGCCTTATGCCCCATTTCATACCGAATCCGCTCAATGAGCAACGATGAGCAACAATAGATGAAAGCTCTAATAGGAAACAAGCTCGTCGCCAATCCATGGCCATTGTGACGACAAGAGCTCTTCGAGAGTACGTTATCAACAACCCAGTATGGAGGAATGTCTCCAAGAGGCTGCATGCCAAACGTATGCAACCTGGATTGCTGGATCCGAGGCAAGAACTCCGAGGTGCTCGATACACGCGAGACCCTTCACCAGATATATATCACTCCACAGATGATAACGCAACGTTAGTACATGACGCGTCTGCGTGATTAAGCACGTGGTACCTCGGTGATTTGAATGATGACTATTCAAATTTTCTTATACTTGGATGAAATGGAACACGGAGATGATTTCCACTCGATGAGCTCATCGAACCCGATGCCTTGGGAGTATTTAAGCTCTACGAGCCATTGTCGACGCGGCCGACGTTCGACGGAAGTGGACAGTTAGCTTTACTTTCGCGAATTTAATTACCAAAGGTCAATAAAGCACCGTATCGTGCACATTATGAGGCTCTTTGTATCTACTGCTTCGGTTGCACATGCAACAACAGACCCAAGCCACTCCATGGCCGAGGATTGGCCCATACACATATGTATTGGTGGGCATTATCGTTTGACGTAAGTTGAACCTGAACGCGGCGTCCGAAATTTTTGACTGCGGCGGGGCAATCTCACCTCGTTTTCCTAAGAGTTGTTAGACGATAGGGTTTCACGCCTCATCACCAAATATTGATATTGGCCATTGCGATGATGTCACTTCAAAGATTGTCCACGTGAATTGGAGACTACCTCGAACATCGAGCAACGCAGACGATAGGAGGCACGGTTTGTTGCTTTTAGACAAGAGGTGCAACTTTGTCGTGATACAGTTTCTCTCGCTCAGATTAGCCTTGGCGCTGTCCAAAGTTGTCTTCTGACTGAGGAGCATCATCAACGTCGCTAAGAGGGTCAGCTGGGCATCCTGATAACGTTGCAGCAATTTGCGGCACAGCATCTTTCTCGGAGCAAGCTCCTCTAGAACCTCCAGGGAAGATCCCGATATAGCTTAAGCAAGCCAACGTAAAGTACGGGGAGGGGGCGCAGCTTGCGCGAAAGCTATAACGTATAAGATAGGCAATTCTTGACCAGGGCCGTAAATGATCCGATAAAGCTTGGACGCAATTTGGTTTAAACGTTAAGCATTCACTTATTCGTTCCAATCTTGACCATCAAATATTGCATCTTGCACATTTCGAAAAACATTTAATCGCGTTGCAAGAAGCTCGCTAACCTGTTTTAAACAGTGATGGGTCTGAGTCAGGTAGCTTATCGGCAACGTCTCCAAACGACACAAACCTGAAATCACGTAGTGGTAGCGTTAAAGAAATGCGTGTGAGTGTTAGACTTTTCACATGGAATGGAGTAATACCAGTAGAGGCTTGAACAGCGGTGTTTGACGCAAAATCAGCAACAGAAGAGAATGAAACCCTGACACTCCAGCGTTTCAGCGCCCACGCGCAAAATATCATCAGCAACGCATTCAAAGCGCTAAGTTGACCATCGGTCTGTTGGTGATTTGCTGCGGACGTGTATGCTTTTTTTATAACTAGCACACGAAAGATCGACTTCCAAAATGTACATGTGAAATGGGGATCTCTACCAGAGATAATCGCCACTGCCAATTTGTATTGTCGAAACACGATCGCTTAACAGCTTAGCTGTACGTTCGCCATCAATGGTATCTAGAATAGCCGCTTAATGACATAATTTGCTCGATTCGTCGACAAAGACCGCGATGTCAATGTTGCATTCCAAATCCTTCGTAAAGCCAAGCAGGTAAATACATACGAGGGACTCTTAACACCCAGTGAGTACGGGTACGCTGGCAAGCGGCGCCGTTGCATGTACCGATGGTCTCACTCGTTGGCATGAGCGCACATGAGTGCTGACCTATTTATATAGTTTAAATCAATAATAATTTTGGCTCACCGAGCCGTGGGTTGTTTCTCGACCTAAATGGATGCTAAGAGCAGTCATGGGGGACTCGATACCCAGTTCTTAATGGGAGGAGCTACATGCGCAAAGAATATAAAGATATTCCGTTTCTAAGAACCGCAACGAGCTACGCAAGTGGCTTGGCCTTGCCAAATACTTGCATAAGAACAGCAAAAATCACGCTGATATAGCTTGGCCATTATCCAATCGTCTAATAGAGAATGGGGATTGGTGCTGGACTGGCACCGAGAATGACGATTTCGAAGCGGTAAGAGACATATCCATTTATGCCTCGATTCTAGCGATTCCAAATTTTTATCGACCTTTTGCATGTCGTCTTTGACGCATCTGACTTTGTCATAGGTAGCGCTCTGCTACAAACAGATGATAATGGGCGGTAACGCGTCATTGCGTATGCGACTAGGCAGCTTAAAAGTAACGAAATGAACTATCCATTCCATGACAAAGAGCTTCTTGGTATGAAGTATTCCCCCGTCAAGTTCAGTGCATCTGCTTGGCTTTAAGCCACTTACAATCGATACAGATACGCATCATTACGGACTGCGATAGTCGCCTCACCTTTAGGAGAGGGTAGCACGTTGGCTTTCACTATTCCCAAAATATATCTTCGATTATCGCGACAGAGAACACGTCTACCGGGCGACAACTTAATGTCCGACTCTTAAAAAACATTGCTCCTACCGATAACGGTTTTAGGGCTATGGCACAGATGCGACGGAACATTTATGGTTTTACAGTAGCAGGGTCTGTTCTAAGACCTCGTTTTCCATTGAAGCACCTTAGAAAGGCATTTCTTTCGCACCAAAGATGCATTTATGTGCGCTGGCACTAACTTTTTAGATGCAAATGCACTCGAGCACTGCTCGTAAGGGATCTATGAGATTATTCACATGTGACCGTCTCTGTTTCGCACGACTATAGACAAATATGTCATAGAAATATATATGTGCATAATCTCTATGAGGCGGGACAATTGCGTCACTAGACGATTAATATAGCCGGGGCATTGAAAAGCCTTTGGGGCATCACCAGCCACTCCCAAAGGGTAGCGCTTAAGGTGCTGACCGCTGTACGCGAAATATCACTAGCTCCTATGAGCAGTTGATAACGGAGAATAACTAAGTATCGAGCGCACTGTACATCGTATAGTTCAATATACTGTTTAGATAATGCCTTTTCTAGAGTGTTTGTGCCGGTACAGTGGCAGCATTGAGTTTATTGTAAGCATTCGAAATACGTCTCTTAAAGATTATTTTCTTATCACAAATTGTCGGTGTCGAATGGGAGACTTATTCTCACGCACCATTCCAGCCGCATACTTAGCACGAAAAGAAATCGTTTATGATGTCGCGAAATTTCTTTGGTCACGGCCAACTTCGTGTTACGCAGCATTTGATTCCAGGAGCCAGGTCAATTGCAGGATTTACATTTTAAAAGGGTTAAACATACAGTAGAATATTATACACTACATCTTGGACGTTTTTTACCAAAAATAAAACGGATCGGAAAGATCTTGGAGGATAGATGATCCGCTACGCGCACTTAATGCCGCTTTGTGTCGTCAACGACGGCTTCGTCCAGAAGCGATAATGAACTTCAAGTTAGTATCTGGTCGAACGAACACCATATCAGATATGTCGCTAGCGTTTAAAGGCTGCCCAAACTCACCAACAGACATTTCGTCTAGCTCTAAGAGCGCATGTCATGATGGGATCGCCTCAAGGCTAACATGACACAGAACGTTACTATCATCCCATTGACGAGTGTATATAGCTGATCGCTAGTATCACTATGGGATATTCAGACGCTACGCATATCGCAGTAATCAACTATTACTTCTGCTGTCTCTGTGTAGAGCCCGTTTACCTCCATTGCTACACACGCAATAATTCGATCTGCATTGCATGCTTTACATGTGCAGCACTCATTGAACTATTGATTTGGTCGCAGTATTGTTTCACTTGGTCTGATGACGCCAGTATACCTGCTAGTGCATAAGGAATGTAAAAAAGAGAGAGATGACTTTAAACGATATAATTAACATTGCAGATAGCGAAGATGTCGTTACACCATTCAAACAGGTCAGAGCTACCCGAGACGGAATATCTCCTTAAGACCAACAAAGTTACGGCTAAGAACAAAAGGCATTTTTATGAGTACAATAATAAATAAAGAATTGTTGCGTTACGAAATAATATTATATTTTCAATGTGCGACATTAAAGAGATCTATCGACTCGTACTTGAATATCACATAAAATATAGTGCTAGGTAGTCGATGTATGTTTTTGATGAACGAGCTTTTCAGCAATAAATAAACTATTTTGAGTCGGGTATTGAGGCCTTCGGTAACATTGTTATTTCATAAATTCCCTTCATGATAAAAAAAAATGGATCAGAATATCCACGAGTGCAGGATTTTTACGTATGCTAAGACAAGCCTATCCAAAGAATGCGAGCATGCTTGTACAAGCATGGATGTCGGCTGGATATTTCTTAGCTAATGCCACCAAGCTGTAGAAGCATTTTGTAGTAGATTCGCTCATTACAGCTTCGTGTATGACGTTGCGTGACCATACTTCGCGATGGCCGACTTAATTACTGCTTATTAGTACAGCAGCCGGCAATTTTGTATTTCTTCTGCAAAAAAAGTATATTTACCCAAACCTACACCATTTATTGACCTTTACAAGGTTTATAAATTCTTGCGTTTGGTTGAGCGCTTCATTAGCAGCTATTTGACTTATCGAAACGATTTGATGCTGAGCTGGCAAGGTTTGTTTTTGATGAAAAGTTTTATTTATAGGTATAAATAAAAAATTCAGTTCTCTTTAAGAGACATTCTTTCTCTGTCAAGGGGTCAACTATTTTCTCAAACGTGCCCGCATTGTGTAGTTTATCATAATCGTATTTTACACACAAATAAATAAAGGATTTTATCGATACAGATAATCTATCTTACAGTTACATATAAATTAAATTCGGTCAATTTTTTAATTGAGCGTTCCGAGCCTACTTAAGGCCTGCGCTGTGATCTGTATGAACAAGAATCCTTGAAAAGGCTATACGCTTGGGCACTAGTGGCCACCAAATTCTACAAATCGATAGTCTCTTGAACCATGACAAGATAAGCTCTGCAAGCTTGTACAACCATCTCAGTAGTTGATTATATATGCTTTTTGCTTTTTCAAGGAGCTAGGCTGCTCCGGTACACTTCGTAGCAATTATAGTCAATCTACGCCTGAATTTGTACAGACTTTATAAGGATCTAATGAAAACCAAAAAAAAATCGCATATGTTCGTACTGCTTCGTAAGGCCACATGTATAACTTCCCAACGCTTTGGTGGTAACGAAACACGTTTGGTATGCTAATGTAGCACGCTCAACGCTTGGTAGTTGTCAAGAAAGGTTGTGTGAGTGAAAAACTTGTTTGGTGAAAGAATGAAAATCGTCGTGCGCAGACCTTTTTTTACTTTCTTGTATAGAAGGTATCAATCGAAGCGGTTATAATCGCTGGCACTCCTCTCAGAAGCTCAACGTTAAGCTTTTGAGAAGCTGATATATTGAGTCAGGAATGAAGAAATGAATGATACTCTAACTTAGGGCTCAAATGTATTTAGTGCGTGTTCGACGCCTTCATGCACTTAAGTCCATCGTGATTGGACAGGTCCATGAACATTTGGCAGCGTCCATGCCAACTCAGTATATTCCAGTACCTGACCTAAGGCTCACCTTTTCTCTTTGTGGTAAGATATATGAAGACAAAGAAGAACAAAAAACCCTCTTACTGAATAGAGAGTTGGATGGCCATGAACTCGGCTATGTTTAGATCGAAGCGACAACAAATTGGCTTGGACATATCTAAACTCTGTAACAGAGCCAGGGAATGGGCTCTCGCGTAAAACATGTCTGTAAATGTCGTTTTTCCCACGTGGGGCACGCTGAATCAGCAATTGGTTCACGTGTTGGCCGTTTAATTAGGCTTATCGCATGCGTTCAAGCTAGTTCTATAACCGCCAAGGAGAGAATAGATCTAGCGGACGATGTCCAACAGTTACAAACTTTAATTTGCTGCTATGCAGCTTGACACATGACCAGAGGCGGTTGCGGTTACCATTTTACATAAAGGTCTTTGTACGGAAGTGGCCAGAATAGAAATTTTCTTTGTTTACCCCGCTACGTTTAAGCGGCTGTGAATATTGTGTTGAACGCTGAGTTTGACTTCAAAGCAGCTCGCTACAGTACGCCGCAATACCATGCTAGCTCTTCGAGCACAACTCGATCGTTTGATAGAGTAGATCAAATATACTTTACTCTTGCTGAGGAAAGAGAAGCAGGACATCACGCTGGTGAACGGCAGGGTAATACCCGTAAGTATTATAATTGCGGAAGCACGAGGGACTTCCGTCCGGCGTGTCTACCACGTAACGGACAAGCAATATCACCATTTCACATCAAAAATTTGGAAATGTAGGAGAACGCCAATTCCTAGTCGGCGCGGGGCTCTCTCCTGGGAAGGAATTAGGATCTGTGGAACCTCTAGGAGGTAGGTGCAGATAGGGCTTAGACCTAATTAGCTCAATGCCAAATAGCACAGAGCGTAAATAAAAGCCTAGCTTCTTAGATTAGGAAGGGCTTTAATCATCAATGGTCCGAAAATTAATTGACTCCGGAGCGTCTTGCAAATTTGCTCGACGTCGTTCCCGAGAAGGGAGTCAGCGATGTACTGAGGCGCTTAAAGGGCACGAAGGTGATTTTAATCACTGTTTGCTTAGCGATGTCACCGTGCCTAAAAATCCGTTGAATCTCGAATCCAAATCGAGGAAAAGACAGCAGTCCATGCTGCCAAAGCCGTGAACGTTATACCAAAGTATACGTTTATACAAAAGTATACGTTTAAACCAAAGTATACGTTTATACATAAGTATACGTTTATACATAAGTATACATTTATGCATAAGTATACATCTATACATGAGTATACGTTTATACATAAGTATAAGCGTTTACGGCTTTGACAGCATGGACTGCTGTCTTGTCTTCGTATTCGTATTCGAGATGTAATCTAACCCTAGATGGCCTGGCTTGAACGCAATGAGCACTACTGGATTTATGGGAGCCATAAGACCTATGGCGCAACGTGCAATGTTCCTAGCAAAGCTTTGGCAGGTCATAAGCTCATCTTTGCCAGGCAACAAAAGCGCTATCGGCGCGAGTTACTGATGGATTGTGTCACTGTGCAAAATATTAAAGTATTCGAGTTAATTGTTATGTCGAAAATATTAGTATCGAGCGTGGCTTTTGAGTGTTAGTGATACTCATTGTGAGAACTGAACGCTAACAGCATTGTCGGCCTAGGGCCAAGTCATTAAGGTTGTGATCCATCTGACACCGTTGGAGCGCACAATTTAATTCTTCGAGTAAGGTCGGCCGTGATGGCATGTCGTTTTTGGCACGTTGGCGATAAGCCAAGGCATTCCGGGCCTGACTTTGTTTTAGCACGTGGTGTGACACGTACACGTTTACAGGATGATAAGCTCGAGTTAAGTAACTCTTTATCGGATGTAGGATTGGTCATTCACTCTAGTGTAGAGCAAAGTAAGGTAAAAAAAACACTGTTCAAATCGGTAACATGGATGCTCCGCAAGCCGACAGCCTCACAGCACGGACAAGCGACGATCGGCAAAGTACAGCCGGCGTAGCTTCTGCCTGCGCCACCACTTCAACCTGTTTTTGGAAGAAAGACCTTTCAGCCGCCATGTCTTTCATACTAGACAGTGGTTAAGCTAGGTCTGCGAGCCGTGTACGTCTTCTTCGGCCAAAAGAATTTCCTTTAAACCTCGAAATTGATCGTCCGTAAAACTGCACCGTGTCAGGGTGTGACCGAAACTACTACATTGAAGAAATTGCAAACGGTATCCAATAGTTGGATGTTTGACCGTCGTTTCGAACCATAATATACGAATATTCCGTGAAGATAAGTGGACCATCGGAACTGTAGAAGTCCTGGATCCCGAGATATTCGGATCCATATCCTCCAAGTCAAAATTCTGTCGGAACCTTCGCTCTCATAAAGTCGCAATTCGTCCAATATCAGAAAAGCGGTTAGAGTTTCGAAGCTGCACAACGCACTCGGTACATCTACCTTGCGCCGGTCAGCTCAGACCATTCTGCCTTTGCCAAACCGGCCCGCGCTCAGTCAGATGAGCATTTTTAGCCCATAAACTCCACCAAGAAAGGCACGGACATCTTGGATTCGCTTCACTTTTTCGCTGGAAAAAAATAGATGCACTTCGTGATTGGATCGTAGCTAACCATATTTGTCTGACTTATGATTTAGTGTAATGCTGGCAGGTTGAATCTCGCCAGCTCAGCTGATTCAAGAATGGTCTCCGTGATCGTTAAATGGTCTGACCTGTGGCCTTAATCAATCGAAATAGATCTAGATTGAGAATCAGTCCATTCGACTTGAGCCTTTGTAGCGCTAAACAGTCGAAGGCGCTCTTCGATCTTGAGAATGTGCTGTATGAATGCAGGGATGCGTCAACAGGATCCCGCGGCTTTAGTAATTATCTTGAACTTTCCACAGTACTGAGAGAAGGATTTGGTTGAAATCAATGGTGCTCCTGCGGCTCTCGTCCATGCGACACGGCCTAGGATGATTATCGATTAACACCAGGTAAGGGCCCTCCTTGATTAATAGTCGAACAATAGACTTAGAAGCGGTAGCCCGCCGGGACGACCCTTCCCCTTTCGATCGCTCTAATCACGGTTGCTTGGTCGGCGTCTCCGGTGGCGATTGAATCTGTGCAAACTTCTGTATGCGGCGCGCTACTGATTGCAATGTTGGGTGAAGGTCCGAGGCCCGTACAATTTAATATTTGATGAATTCATGTTTAACCCTGCAATATTCTCGAGCGAAGAGATCACCCGGTACAAAGCCCTCTGTGCACGATCGGTGTTCTCTGCTGGCCAAACCTTTGTGCGGTGGAAGTTATGATGAATGAGCGATAATTGTCGGGTTATTGGAAGGAACGGTTGCGCCATGGATATCAACAAAAAGCCCCTCTCAGAGCGGTGGAAAGCTCGGGAAAATTGCTGAGGCCTCTCGGAATCCGGCACCGGATGCGACGGGGCCGGTACTTTTACCACAAACAGCAGGAGCGCAAGGTTTTTCGATTATTAATCGATCTCTCGAATACTACGACTGCGTCTGCCCTGCCCTTCGACGGTCAGCAATTCAACTTTATAGGCCACCATGCATGAGTTGGAGAAACAAGAGGGATTTTTCCGGTCGTCAGACCAGCGATTCGTAAGTGTTTGGCAATAACGATCGTCCAAACGGCTGCAGATAGCACTCTAGACGGACTGGATCCTTCGCTGGAGCGTCTTGCATCCAGTCTAAGAAACGTTGTATTAAATACTCGGGGCAGTTACGCCTCGAATGTAACGGGGTGTATCGTTACATGAAATTAACACATAAGGTTGTTAATTAATATATTATCTAAAAGGTAGATAATATTTGGAGGATATTACTTTATATAGTAATATTCAGAATTCTTATCCATAAATAGGTATAGACCATTATACCTATTTATTCCGCAGACTAATCAGCTGTAGGAGTAATCAAAGAGATAATTACAGATAAGATGAAGATAAGAATTATTTACATGTTTAGTATTAGATTATAATTAAGTTAGCATTTACAAAGATAGAACAAGGGACACTTAATTA